>NC_085998.1:36983141-37105641 GCF_030014385.1 Trichomycterus rosablanca
ATCTCTCTCCTCTCTGTGAGAAAAGCTCGGGTGTGTGAGTGAGTTCAAGATTTGCTCTTTGCTCGAGGGTCAAACAACAGCAACAGGTTAATGTTGGGACTTGAACTTGAACGGCGTTTATTTCAGTGGCTCAGAAATGAGCTGTCAGTGCTGTTATTACTTTCAGACGGGTGTGTATAGAGAGGTGCTTTTGTTCTGTAAATCGAGCTGTGATAGAACAGCGATGGAACGGAAGAGAGTTTGAAGTGTTTAAATATACAGTATTGAAATTGGACTGACGACATGATGGCGCGTCCCCCGCAGCTCCAGCACCTGTCTCTTGTACCTACCTGTCTGCTGTAAACACCCGTCTCTGCCTCCATGAAT
This sequence comes from Trichomycterus rosablanca, assembly GCF_030014385.1. Taxonomy (NCBI): domain Eukaryota; kingdom Metazoa; phylum Chordata; class Actinopteri; order Siluriformes; family Trichomycteridae; genus Trichomycterus; species Trichomycterus rosablanca. Next base: position 36,983,508 of record NC_085998.1, read on the forward strand.
TTTAATCAGCCGCTGCTCATCACTGCATTCATAAACGCACCCGCTAACTTTTAACTTAGACTTTGTAAAGTCTCGGCAAGGACTTTGTTGTCTTATAGGTAGGGCCTATTCATGAATTGAATGATAGAATCAATGGAAGCCACAATACACAGCACAGCTACTGTAATAGCTCCCTCTTAGAGATGAAAATACTTCCCCATGTTTTCACAACCCCCCCCCTTCTGTCTATAGAATTGGTTGTTAGCTTTCCAAACTCGAGTTTTGTTCTAGCTGCTTTACACTTTGACGTAGTGGACATTTTGACTAACTGATTGCTAGTGTAACCCAGTGTCTTTAGAGTTTGCTGAGTGTATAAAGAAAGAAATAAACTCTACATGGACAAACTATCGGGAGCGTAATAGTTTGCTGGCTTGTTCTTATGAGGTGCATCACAGAGATGATCACTTGTGTAGATAAGCTCACTTTTATATCGATTATATAAAAAACCTGTTAACGTGTTCCATGGTCCTGTGGACCTGTGTATATTGTAGGCTCATGTAAAGTAATGGGGTTGTTTTTGACAGTTAGCGGCGGTCACACACGCCTGAGTTTAAGGGTACAAATTTCTTAACGAAGGGCATCGAGTTTCAAAGATTTTGAGTTTAGGGGACGTTGAGTTTAGGGGACATTGAGTTTAGGGGACATTGAGTTACAAGGTACCATACTGTATTATATATACAATGGCAATAAATGCATTCATTCATTGATTCATTCATGTTTTTCCATGTGAAAGATGTTTGTGTTCCAATTATTTAATCACAAAAAAACATTATTAATAAATTCCCAGGACTGTTATAATGTTCATGTCTTTTTAAAATGTGTGTTAATGTTTAACCCTCTCTGTATATCATGTATGTACATGGATGAGAATCTTCTGGTAGAAATTGTACATTGTGTTCTAAACCAGCACACTGACGACCTGGCTTTTTACCCACAATTCAACATAAATGAATTACAAAGCAACTATTAACACCCACTCTTTTAAGTAGACTCATTTTCTCTCAGTAAATCCTGGAAGATGAAAGATACCAACCTGAAGATCTTCACTAATCGTTCCTAATGTTCTTATAATGATTTATACATGTCGTAACCCAACAGTCTCCGCAGTGGATTTTTAATCACTCCTGGTCGAGTTCAGTAATTGCTGTCGTGCCATGGTGACGGTGCGAGTGAGCGACGGTCGTACACACAGACACGCTGCTCTCCGATATTGTTCTGCCAGTCAATGAAACGCTGAAATGATTTTCCTTCCCTTTATATTCTTTTTGGGTCCAAATAATTATTTCCTGCTCCACAATAAGTTACTGATTTTTCTATTAACTTGTCATAAAGGAGACGAGCTCTGTGCGTTGGAAATAACTCCGACAGCCGCTGTGAAATACTGAAGCTATAATGGCTGATAGAAGAGGGTGAGCCCGGCTCGTTTTATTTCACATGGCCGTGCAGGTTCTGCTGTTCAACTCATCTGAAATGGGAATAACTGTAAAAGATGTGTTTAGTCATGCTGATAAGCTCATCTCCTGTGGCCCGGGATGCTCTGGCTTCTCTTAGCGTGATTTATGAATAGCTTGAGCAAACAGATCTGGAGCTGAAGTGCTTTACACAAGCAACAAGCTCAAACATTTAAAAAGGGTAAAGGATGCTGAGATATTTGTTGATTTTGTAGAAGCCCTTTGGCATCATTAACAGCTATAACTGCTCATGTTTCTGCAAGATTTGCGCCCCAGCGTCTCAGAACTGCCATGTACAGGTCTGACCTCAGATATCAGACAGGCTTTAGCTGGGGTTTGGCTAGCCTAGAGCGAGAGTTTTTCTGATCTGGCATAAAATCAGGGTCCAAAAAGACATGGTTTAATGTACAGGAATTTGGCTAGACATGCAAAGAGCTTTGATCTCATGCCCAATGTATATAATTTGATACATTCGGTTTAAATGATCCCAAACAAGAGTAAAGCATCTGATTGTTTTTTGTGTGTGTTTCTGACCTGCAGAAATGTATGAAGTTTAACGCAGAGTCACCGATCTGGCTGTCCAAGCAGCGCATCCTGTGTGCACTGAACCAGAGTCTGAAGGACGTGCTGAACTACGGTCTGTTTCAACCTGCGTATAACGGCAAAGCAGGAAAATTCCTAGACGAGCAGCGCACACTGAAGGAATATCCACTTCCCTCTGTCACTCCCATACCGTACCTGGAGGTAAGAGACCCACGCTACTCATCTCTTTTTTGAGATTTTACTCGTTTTACTCCTTTGATATATCTGTATGAGAACAGGACTGTGAAAAGTCTCACTTTGTACTCTTGGAGCATTTTGCAATGTACCAGCAGCCCAAACTGATTCAATAATCTGGCTCTAGTTCATTTTTCATAAGAGTAAAAGACATCCGGGGCAGTTAGATTGATAAGAGTAAAGGGACTCTGATTGGCTGTCTGAGCTTTGATTCTAGCCACAAGCTATGAACCATTGTTTGGGACAGAGTTAAAACACCACTGTGGATAATGCTGGGGACTAAATCAGAGGTAAATATCAGTCATACTTATTCATTTTCAGGTCCTGGGTTCAATCCCCAGGCAGGGCAGTCTGGGTCCTTTCTGTGCCGAGTTTGCATGTTCTCCTGTGTCTGCGAGGGTTTCCTCCAGGAGCTTCGGTTTCCTCCCACAGTCCAAAAACATGCAGTCAGGTTCATTGGAGACACTGAATTGCCCTATAGGTGAATGTGTGAGTGTGTGTATATGTGTGTCTGCCCTGCGATAGACTGGCGCCCCGTCCAGGGTGTTACCGTGTGCCTTGTGCCCATTGAAAAGCTGGGAGAGGCTCCAGCACATCCACACCATCAATGAGCCTTGGCCGCCCATGACCCTGTCGCCGGTTTACCACTGTTCCTTTCTTGGACCACTTTTGATAGATACTGACCACTGCAGACCGGGAACACCCCACAAGAGCTGCAGTTTTGGAGATGCTCTGACCCGGTCGTCTAGCCATCACAATTTGGCCCTCGTCAAACTCGCTCAGATCCTCACGCTCGCCCATTTTTCCTGCTTCTAACATCAACTTTGTTCACTCGCTGCCCAATATATCCCCCCCACTAACAGGTGCCGTGATGAAGAGATAATCAGTGTTATTCACTTCACCTGTCAGTGGTCGTAATGTTATGTCTGGTCAGTGTACATTCTACATGTAATTGAGAGGTAGGAGGAATTAGGAGCAAGGATTAAACTTCATCGTAGCTCATGTGGCGTCAGTCCTGAGGACAGCCTGTCTGTGAGGTTTTTTGTACTTGAGCAATTTGTGTTTTGATCAAAGCGATTTGACCTGCAGATTCAGGACACATTTAAAAAACAGAGAATAAAACCATCTCACTTTTTAGTTCATTTGTGTGATAATAGCTCATTTCCGCCGCTCAGCATCAAAGCTGAAATCAGTGCGGCTTTCCAGAAGTTCCCTATTTGATGTTGGACCTCTGTATGAATTTATAATGGATTTTGGCTTCCTCTTCGTCCCTCCCCTGAATGAGCGGTTGTGGAATTCTCTATCATTTCACCTGATTTATCACTTTAATTACTAGCGAAGGACCAGCGAGAGCGAGAACAATAAACAGAAGAGACTGTTATTGTATGAGATCGCAACAGATGCAGCCAGCTGCTCTTTTCATGAAATGTCTTCACAACGTTTCATAGAAGAGCTCGAAACCAAAAATATATGAATACAGCGGTACCTTGTAACTCGATGTCCCCTAACTTGACGCCCCCCTCGTGGGGAAACGTGAGCAGTACCCACTGCATGTTTTCACCTGCACAAGGTGAGTACATATGCGGATCAGGCTTGTGTACGGAGAGCCACACCCTGATCAGCATTATTCCCCAACTCTGCGCAGCCAGCAGAGGTCGTAATTGCACATTCCATCCCATATATGATCAAATAAAAGTACAATATATAACCAAAATGTTATATGTGTCAAACGAATTTAATCTAAACGGAATGATTAAGATATGTATGAAACCAGTCAGATACAAATACTTTGTATGTGTCTGTTTACATTGTCTGCATTTAGCAGAAGCGACTTACACTTTATTGTTTAAACAATTGAGGGTTACGGGCCTTGCTCAGGGGCCCAGCATTGGCAACCTGGCAGTGGTAGGGTTTGAAACCAGCAACCTTCTGATTACTAGTCCAGTACCTTACTTGCTAGGCTACAACTGCCAAAGTATCTGTCTGTCTGTCTATCTGGAGAGCGAGACTGACACACGCCCCCTCCGACACGTGTGCATTCTTTTACCTGCATGAGGCGAGTTCATATGCGGATCAGCTTTGTGTACAGAGAGCCACACCCTGATCAGCATTATTCCCCAACTCTGTGCAGCCAGCAGAGGTTGTAATTGCACCAGTTATGATGAACCCTGGTCCGGCTCATCCCACCCTGTATAAACAACAGCCAATCATTGTTCATGTAGCCGCCCAGCCGGATGGCAGAGCCGAGATTCGATATGATGTATTCGAAATCTGAGCGGTCGTGTCCATGTGTGCAGAACGCACGCATCTGTTGCACAGCTGGGCACACAGCGACCGTATTAATGCAGCCACACATCTCATTCAGTACTGGACAGACTCCCCTGGTCATCTCTTAATTATACCGTAGCGCTTATTTTACTAGCGCTGATGGGTCTGTAGATCTACCCCGCACATCTCAGACAGATAGAGACCTCCCACAGGGCTAAAGCCGGGCTTCGAGTGAACAGATAGATTAGGAGACGCATAGATGGGAAGCTGAAGAACCCTGGGAGGAAAAGAAATGATAAACGAATCGATGGATGGAGTGTGTCGGGCTCATAGGACTTTTCCAACAACGTGGGGTCAGGGACTAATCCCAGAGTCCTGTGTGTTTATTTCCACTACAAAAAGAGATTATATTCAGTGTCTTTATCTGTTTAGTCTGTTCTGGCCTTATGCCGTGGTTTAAGGTCAGAACCGTCAATGTCCAGACTGAGAACCTATAGCAGGGTTTAAATAAAGCCGTATATTTAAGGACACTATTCAGTGTGATAGAGATTGAGCAATTTTGTCCAAATGAACAAGAAAATGACAGGATATAGATGTGGAAAGATGGAAGAGACTTCAGTCACATGTGGTTCCACAATGATGACTTGCTAGATAATACCTACACAGTCTAGATTTGACAGAGCCTGAAAACAGTCTGTACTGGCTTGGTTACACTTATTTTGTCAATCACCATATGATCCACCTTCCCAAACATCTTTTACTCTGGTACATATTCTTTTGCTAACTGTCTAGTATCTTAAGACAGTTAATGTTGAGGAAAACTAAATCTGCTGCTGTTCCTAACTGATACGGCTAATAAAGCCTCCATTTTCCCCATATATGGTCAAATAAAACATATATAACCAAAATATATAAAACTAATTTAACCTAAATCTAATTATCAAGATCTGTATAAAATCAGTTAGATACAAATACATTTAGCGGACACTTTTATCCAAAGCGACTTACAATTTATAGTCTAAGCAATCGAGGGTTTAAGTTGATTGGGTTTGAACCAGCATCCTTCTGATTAATAGTCCAGTACCTTACCCACTAGACTACAACTGCCCTGAGTTTGGTGTGGAGCAACTTCACAGGCCTGCACACAACCTTGAACTTTACTGAGCAGCTTTTGGATAAATGGGAACACTGATTGCCTGTCTTTCTGTCTGTCTGTCTGTCTATTTGTCTATCTCTTTAACTATCTGTCTGTGGATCTGTCTGTCTGTCTGTCTATCTATCTGTCTGTCTTTCTACCTGTTTGTCTGTCTCTCTATCTGTCCGTCCATCTATCTGTCTGTCTGTCTGTCTACCTAGCTGTCTGTCGGTCTGTCTGTCTATCCATCTGTCCATCTGTCTGTTGGTCCGTCCGTCTATCTATCTATCTATCTATCTATCTATCTATCTATCTATCTATCTATCTATCTATCTATCTATCTATCTATCTAACTAACTGTTTGTCCGTCTGTCTGTCTGTCTGTCCGTCTGTCTGTCTGTCTATCTATTCAGCTGTCTACCTATCTTTTTCTGTCTCTCTAACTATCTGTTTGTCCGTTCGTCCATCTATCTGTCTGTCTGTCTATCTATCTATCTATCTATCTATCTATCTATCTATCTATCTATCTATCTATCTATCTATCTATCTATCTATCTATCTGTATGTCTGTCTATCTGTCTGTTTATCTATCTGTCTGTCTTTATCAGGCACCTTAAATCAAAGCAATGTACAATTGTGATCAAATACAGTAAAAGTAAATGAGAGCTGGAGGTTTTGCTCAATAGATCAACAGTGGCAGCCTGGCAGAGGTGGGTGTAACATTACATGGGATATAACCAGCTGAGTACTGATCACTACTCCGGTATCGTGTTCCTCTAATCCATGTTTTCCTCAACATCTATCAAACCCTCTTAATACAAACTGTGAGTGTGAGTGTGTGTGTGTTTGAGTGTGTATATTTGTCCTTACCTCATAACACATCACCTCGCTGACTACACCGACTCTACACGCTGTGCTGAAGAGGCACTAGAGAGCTGTTTACACACTGATATGATTATTTCTGCCATGCTGGTGTGGCTCTTTTACCCTGGTGACGAGCAGAGAATCATGACTGAACACGGCTGGTCCTGCGTTCATTCACAGCTTCCAGAGCTCCACACAGATGAGTTTGTTCTGGAAGTAAGAACATACAGTGGATTCTGTAAGGATTCACATCACTGTGCACAGTGGATTAGATGGACATGCACGTGGCCAAAAGTATCTGCTCATCTGACCCATTTCAAAAACAAATGGTATTAAAATGGAACAACCTCTATGTGATCTTTTCAGCTAGAACAACAGTCACTCTTCTGAGAAGGCTTCTCTTAAGACTTTAAACTACAGTATGTCTGTGGGAATTTGCACCCATTCAGACAAAGGAATATTTGTATGACTGGGCACTGATAGTGGTCAGGAAAGTCTCAGTTCATTCCGAAGTTGTTTAGTGGGCTGAGGTCAGGGCTTTTATCATGTCTTTATAGAGCTTGCCTTATGCACGGGGGCACAGTCATGCCGAAACAGAGCAGGACCTTCCCTAAACTGTTGCTGCAAAGTCAGAAGCATATCGTTTCAATTTTTGATAGCCAATTAGTCCTCCAGTGGGCGGCAGCAAGAAGGTCCTGGGTTCGATCCCCAGGCTGGGCGATCCGGGTCCTTTCTGTGTGGAGTTTGCATGTTCTCCCCGTGTCTGCGTGGGTTTCCTCCGGGAGCTCCGGTTTCCTCCCACAGTCCAAAAACATGCAGTCAGGTTCATTGGAGACACTGAATTGCCCTATAGGTGAATGGGTGTGTGTGTGTTTATGTGTGTCTGCCCTGCGATTGACTGGATAAGCGGTTAAGAAAGTGAGTTGGGGAATTAGTCTTCTGCTCCTGGGGATCCCAATCGCGTCCGAGGAGTATACAGTGTATCACAAAAGTGAGTACACCCCTCACATTTCTGCAGATATTTAAGTATATCTTTTCATGGGACAACACTGACAAAATGACACTTTGACACAATGAAAAGTAGTCTGTGTGCAGCTTATATAACAGTGTAAATTTATTCTTCCCTCAAAATAACTCAATATACAGCCATTAATGTCTAAACCACCGGCAACAAAAGTGAGTACACCCCTTAGTGAAAGTTCCTGAAGTGTCAATATTTTGTGTGGCCACCATTATTTCCCAGAACTGCCTTAACTCTCCTGGGCATGGAGTTTACCAGAGCTTCACAGGTTGCCACTGGAATGCTTTTCCACTCCTCCATGACGACATCACGGAGCTGGTGGATATTCGAGACTTTGCGCTCCTCCACCTTCCGCTTGAGGATGCCCCAAAGATGTTCTATTGGGTTTAGGTCTGGAGACATGCTTGGCCAGTCCATCACCTTTACCCTCAGCCTCTTCAATAAAGCAGTGGTCGTCTTAGAGGTGTGTTTGGGGTCATTATCATGCTGGAACACTGCCCTGCGACCCAGTTTCCGGAGGGAGGGGATCATGCTCTGCTTCAGTATTTCACAGTACATATTGGAGTTCGTGTGTCCCTCAATGAAATGTAACTCCCCAACACCTGCTGCACTCATGCAGCCCCAGACCATGGCATTCCCACCACCATGCTTGACTGTAGGCATGACACACTTATCTTTGTACTCCTCACCTGATTGCCGCCACACATGCTTGAGACCATCTGAACCAAACAAATTAATCTTGGTCTCATCAGACCATAGGACATGGTTCCAGTAATCCATGTCCTTTGTTGACATGTCTTCAGCAAACTGTTTGCGGGCTTTCTTGTGTAGAGACTTTAGAAGAGGCTTCCTTCTGGGGTGACAGCCATGCAGACCAATTTGATGTAGTGTGCGGCGTATGGTCTGAGCACTGACAGGCTGACCCCCCACCTTTTCAATCTCTGCAGCAATGCTGACAGCACTCCTGCGCCTATCTTTCAAAGACAGCAGTTGGATGTGACGCTGAGCACGTGCACTCAGCTTCTTTGGACGACCAACTGAGTGTCTGTTCTGAGTGGACCCTGCTCTTTTAAAACGCTGGATGATCTTGGCCACTGTGCTGCAGCTCAGTTTCAGGGTGTTGGCAATCTTCTTGTAGCCTTGGCCATCTTCATGTAGCGCAACAATTCGTCTTTTAAGATCCTCAGAGAGTTCTTTGCCATGAGGTGCCATGTTGGAACTTTCAGTGACCAGTATGAGAGAGTGTGAGAGCTGTACTACTAAATTGAACACACCTGCTCCCTATGCACACCTGAGACCTAGTAACACTAACAAATCACATGACATTTTGGAGGGAAAATGACAAGCAATGCTCAATTTGGACATTTAGGGGTGTAGTCTCTTAGGGGTGTACTCACTTTTGTTGCCGGTGGTTTAGACATTAATGGCTGTATATTGAGTTATTTAGAGGGAAGAATAAATTTACACTGTTATATAAGCTGCACACAGACTACTTTTCATTGTGTCAAAGTGTCATTTTGTCAATGTTGTCCCATGAAAAGATATACTTAAATATCTGCAGAAATGTGAGGGGTGTACTCACTTTTGTGATACACTGTATATTCACCTGCCCCACGCCCTTTTCGACACGTGCACAATCCAACAACCCCTTTTTATTCGCCCATATTTCGGTGGATTTGCCAATTTTTTGATGGTAAAAATGACACAGATTGATTTAAACTGAAAGACTTTAAACAGTCAATAATTTACTGTAAACACTAAGAACCAGTGATGTTGTTTTATTTCACAGTTTCGTTACAAGAGGCGTGTGTACTCACAGGCACATCTGGATGATAAACAGCTGGCTAAACTGCACACTAAGGTAAGAATATACAGTATATATACTTTTCTCTTCGCGCTGCTGTAGTTTGCTGTACTGCTCTGTAATTTGTGGGTTTTATCAGGTCAGGATGAACAGATGAGAAAGTGTTCTGTAGAAATGTGAGACCTGAGGTGAGAATTACGGGGTGAGAGAGGCTCTCGGGTGCGAGCTATCAGAGAAATGCCTGACAATCTGTTCCATCACTCGTCCGTTACGGTGGTGATTGTTTGCTTCCCGCTGAGCTGTTGGTTAAATCGTTTGGGAAACTGTTTGGGCTTGATTTAAGTGTTTACTCGAGGGTAAAAGTGGCCCAATTTTTGTTCCATATATGTGATAAAGATTTAACTTATATAGATAGAATGATCCAGATTGACATGTTGTTTTTTTGGTCGTTCACATTTTAGTCTTGCATGCTCCGAAACTAATCTTAATAAGTGGCAGTTTAGCTTAGTGATTAAGGTACTGGACTAGTAAGTAGAAGGTCGCTGGTTCAAACCCAGGTTGCCACTGTTGGGCAAAGTCGCTTTGGATGAAAGCGTCTGCTAAATGCTGAAAATGTAAATGTGTTGGTGCTGCTGACTGCGTGGAGATTTCTAATCTTTAATCTCAATGCAGAAAGAATTATTTTAGTTATTTCTAATATGGGTTTAATATTTTATGTCTTTTTAATAGTCATTTCACCCAAATGACCGTAAATATGTTAGACAGTGGGCTTTGAATGGTCTGCTAAACCATTTGGTTGAACTATGAGTCTAAATACTTGGTTAAAAAATAAGATTTCTAATTTTTCTACTACATATATACACCGATCAGCCATAACATTAAAACCACCTCCTTGTTTCTACACTCACTGTCCATTTTATCAGCTCCACTTACCATATAGAAGCACTTTGTAGTTCTACAATTACTGACTGTAGTCCAGGACCCCCACAGGACCACCACAGAGCAGGTATTATTTAGGTGGTGGATCATTCTCAGCACTGCAGTGACACTGACAATGGTGGTGGTGTGTTAGTGTGTGTTGTGCTGGTAGTTTTTAAATACCGTGTCCACTCACTGTCCACTCTATTAGACACTCCTACCTCACACAACATCTATCAGATGAATTGATAATGAACCCCCCAGGTAACCATGCTGTGTGAAAATGGTTCTACACACACGACCATGAGAGTCTCACCTGACCAGCATGGACATGCTGAAGAAACACAACTGTGAGGCTCAGTACACTCTCTCTCTCTCTCTCTCTCTCTCTCTCTCTCTCTCTCTCTCTCTCTCTCTCTCTTTCGCATAGTGATGTGATGGGTGAAAAAATACAAGAGAAATAGAGCATGCTGTCTAAAAGCATCACCAAACACACACACACACACACACACACACACACACGTGTAAGCATGAGGATGCTGAGTGAAGAGAACCTTCTACACTGTACAGATCGATGTGAATTAAAGTATCAGAGCTAATTTTTGTTGCTTTGATCCTTGTCCTGATCCAGACTGAACTCATTAAGCAGCTAAAAGCGGGTCTGTGCTTAATCCTGTGTAAATGAGCTCTCCCAGTACAAAAACACCAGTAAGCCCTGATCCACTTACCAGTGACACTATAACAGTGGAAGCAGGACTGAGCCGGTGGTAATCTCAACGTGTTAATACATTTTTCTTTACAATTCTCTAAATTAAAAGACACAATTATATTATACTATATATGATACTATAATATTTGTTTTAATTTTTTATACTTCATGATATTAGTATTATACATTAATAATAATAACAATAGTACTAGTAATAGTGTTAGTAGTAGTAGTAGTTATAGTAATAGTGTTAGTAGTAGCATTAGTACTAGTATTAGTAGTAGATGTAGTATTAGTAGTAGTAGTATTAGTAGTAGTAATAGAAGTAGTAGTAGATGTAGTTAGTATTAGTAGTAGGTGTAGTATTAGTAGTGTTAGTAGTAGTGGTAATTGTAGTAAATGTAGTAAGTGTAGTAGTAGTAGGTGTAGTATTAGAAGTGGTAGTAATACTAACAGTAGTAGTACTAGTAGTAATGGAGATAGTAGTAGTATTAGTACTAGTATTACTTATAGTATGTGTAGTATTAGTAGTAGTAGTAATATAAGTAGTAGTGGTTTATTTATGTAATAAATTGTATATAATAAATAAAAATATGTACTAAATCATATCATTTCTATTTTCAAGGAAATAATATGCTTCCAGTTTTCCATCCATCCATCTGCTCATACATCCATCTATTATCCATCTATTATCTATTATCTGTCTGTCTGTCTGTCTGTCTGTCTGTCTGTCTGTCTGTCTGTCTGTCTGTCTGTCTGTCTGTCTATCTATCTATCTATCTATCTATCTATCTATCTATCTATCTATCTGTCTGTCTGTCTATCTATCTATCTATCTATCTATCTATCTATCTATCTATCTATCTATCTATCTATCTATCTATCTATCTATCTATCTATCTATCTGCTCATCCATCCATCTGTTCAGCCATTCACTACTTGATCCATCCATTTATGTATGCATCCTGTTTAGTAAATGATTATCTGCACTGTTCACACTTGTAGACAGATCTGGTTCTGCCTGAACGCTCCTTTGAAATATGTTTCACTTCATTGCCAGGATTTGTTTATATATTTTATAAAGCGTCTCCATTAATGATCTAAACCTTTTTGTGTTGGAGACTTTCCTGCAGGGACGAACTAAAGAATGCACAGTTCTGCTGGATGACCCTGTTTAATAGTGCATCTATCTTGTAGTCAAAGAAGTTAAAATGATGAACTGTTCTCTGTGTGTGTGTGTGTGTGTGTGTGTGTGTGCTAGAAAGTGTTTCATACTGAAGTGCAGCAGCCTTCAAAGCCAGTGAAGGCTTGCTTTTCTTCTGATACGTGCACTGTCTACAGAGTGGACTCTCCAAAACTCTGTGTGTGTATGTGTGTGTGTGTCTTACAGAGATGGGTGTCTGTGTTACCTATTTTTTGTTTCAGTCTCAGGTGCACCTGTCTAAACATACTGTGTGCATGTTTGTGTCTGTGTGGTTATGTAAGTGTGTGTGTGTGTGTGTGTGTGTGTGCACTTGCATGTGTGCAGTTTTACGTGTATGTGCATGCATGTGATAAGTGATTCTTTGCTTGCATGAGTGGTTTTGTGTTTGTGTTTTTGTATGTGTGTATATTTGTGTGTATGTGTGTGTGCATGTGGTTTTGTGTTTGTGTGTGTATGTGTGTGTGCATGTGGTTTTGTGTTTGTGTGTGTATATGTGTGTGCATGTGGTTTTGTGTATGTGTGTGTGCATGTGGTTTTGTGTTTGTGTGTGTATGTGTGTGTGCATGTGGTTTTGTGTATGTGTGTGTATGTGGTTTTGTGTTTGTGTGTGTGTGTATGTGTGTGTGCATGTGGTTTTGTGTTTGTGTGTGTATGTGTATGTGCATGTGGTTTTGTGTTTGTGTGTGTATATGTGTGTGCATGTGGTTTTGTGTATGTGTGTGTATGTGGTTTTGTGTTTGTGTGTGTGTGTATGTGTGTGTGCATGTGGTTTTGTGTATGTGTGTGTGCATGTGGTTTTGTGTTTGTGTGTGTATGTGTGTGTGCATGTGGTTTTGTGTTTGTGTGTATGTGTATGTGCATGTGGTTTTGTGTTTGTGTGTGTATATGTGTGTGTGCATGTGGTTTTGTGTTTGTGTGTGTATGTGTGTGTGCATGTGGTTTTGTGTTTGTGTGTGTATGTGTGTGTGCATGTGGTTTTGTGTTTGTGTGTATGTGTATGTGCATGTGGTTTTGTGTTTGTGTGTGTATATGTGTGTGTGCATGTGGTTTTGTGTTTGTGTGTGTATGTGTGTGTGCATGTGGTTTTGTGTTTGTGTGTGTATGTGTGTGTGCATGTGGTTTTGTGTTTGTGTGTATGTGTATGTGCATGTGGTTTTGTGTTTGTGTGTGTATATGTGTGTGCATGTGGTTTTGTGTATGTGTGTGTATGTGGTTTTGTGTTTGTGTGTGTATGTGTGTGTGCATGTGGTTTTGTGTCTGTGTGTGTATGTGTGTGTGCATGTGGTTTTGTGTTTGTGTGTGTATATGTGTGTGCATGTGGTTTTGTGTTTGTGTGTGTATGTGTGTGTGCATGTGGTTTTGTGTTTGTGTGTGTATGTGTGTGTGCATGTGGTTTTGTGTTTGTGTGTGTGTATATGTGTGTGCATGTGGTTTTGTGTTTGTGTGTGCTTTTTCTTTGTGTGTGTCTGTGTGTCTGTGTTTGTTTGTGTGTGTACATGTGGTTTTGTGTTTGTGTCTGCATGAATGTTTTACCACACAAATGATTGTGTATGTGGTTTTGTGCTTGTATGTGTGTGTATGTGTGTGTACATGTGGTTTTCTGTTTGTATATATATATATATATACAGTATATAGTATGTGTGTGTATGTGTGTATATATATGTATGTGTGTGTATGTGTGTGTATGTATGTGTATGTGTGTGTATATATGTGTATGTGTGTGTATATATGTGTGTGTGTGTATATATGTTTGTGTGTGTATATGTTTGTGTATACGTGTGTGTGTGTGTTTAAACATGCAGTGCTGTGAAAAAGTATTTGTAACGACTGCAGAGCTGTGATAACTTGTGATGAGTCTTTAACGTCACTGAGGAGGAACCGTGAAACACTTTTCTTTATTGTAATGGTTTTAATTCGGCTACATCTGTTTTAATTTGACAAAATTTGTTTTAATTCGGCTACATCTGAGGGTTTTCAGGCCGCAGCATCTCAGTGAGACTCGCTCGGAAATCTAAATTCTGTTTCTTTTGACTTGTTTGTGTGTTTTGAATCGTCGTCCTGCTACAGAACCCAACTGCGCTCGATGTTTAGGTCAGGAACTGACAGGTGGACGTTCTCCTTTAGGAGAGCAGAATTCACACTTCCATAAATCACGCTGAGTCGTTCAACTCCTGCAGAATCGAAGCAGCCTGGGATGCGTGTCTGTAGCTTCACCTGTACCCAGCCTGTTCTGTCTCAGCGGCGGAATCATCCGTCTCTGTGTCCTGCTGAATCTTTCATTCTGTTTCTCTGTAATGTTCTGTTTCTTTTCTTTACTGTATAATCCATCTCTCTCTCTCTCTCTCTCTCTCTCTCTCTCTCTCTCTCTCTCTCTCTCTCTCTGTAGTGCAGGATGAATGAGAGTAAATCCATCACTAACAGGCGTTTCCAGAGCAGCAGGTGTACGAGTCTCTTTATTCATGACTGTTTATAACAGGGGAGTGAATGAAAGAGAGAAACTGAGTCAGGAGATTCTATTTTAGTCGAGTTTCTTGTTTTAGATGTAAAATAACATTGTGTGGTTTTTTGGATCATTTATAGTTGTATTTACATGGTTATTATTTAGGAACAGTGGTGGCCTAGTGGGTGGAGCTTTGGGTTATTAGTCGGATTGTCGGTGCTATACAGTGTTGTGGAAAAATAAGATTTTATGCTTACTAATGTTGCCTGAATATTAGTTTTATGCTGCTTGTGCATTAAATCCTTGGTCATGTGGTTGCTTGAAGTGTGGCTGGGAGTCTAAAGTACAGAAATACGCAACATGTCTGTTGTAAGCAGATTAGAAACAACAGTTAGAACAGTATGGAGGTTCCAAAGTCCAACACCCAATGTGATGTGACTAGAGCAGTATAAAGGGAGGCCCACAGTTCTGTTCCACTGCTGTAAGAACCCACAATCAAATGCACCCTGCCTGCTCCAGAGCTGCGTACACCGGCTGACCCTATGTTCTGACCCCAGCTTACAAACAAGCTGGAATACATGAAAAGGTATTTCATTGTACTGTACATGTGTGTATGTATATATGACAAATAAAGGCGCTGTTCTTCTTCTTGCTTATGTTTATGTAAAGGTTTTGGAACGGTGTAGCAGCAATCATCGTAATCTGTATAAATAGTGCGTCTGAATAATCTGAATTATGAGTTCAACGTCTTATTAGAATCCTTTCTACTGAGGCAGCTGATCAGGTAGGCAGTAGGCAGCAAGGCAGTTCACTAGGTTTTCATACAGACCTAATGTGTGACTTGGTCTGTACTGAGTCACCTTGATGGTTTTGATGTTTTTTTTATGGATATAGATTTACATTTTCAGCATTTAGCAGACATCTTTATCTAAAGCGACTTACATTACAGTGTACAGTCTGAGCAATTGAGGGTTAAGGGCCTTGCTCAAGGGCCCAACAGCAGTTACCTGGCAGTGGTGGGGCTTGAACCAGTGCCCTGCTGATCACTGGTCCAGAACCTTAACCACTAGGCTACAGCTGGCCGTATAGATGATATAGATGATATTTGAAAGCAAAAGGGCGGCTCTGGGTAGCACTGTCACCTCACAGTAAGAAGGTCCTGGCTTCGATTCCCAGGTGGAAGCGATCAGTGTGGTTTGCATGTTCTCCCCGTGTCTGTGTAGGTTTCTTCCGGGAGCTCTGGTTTCCTCCAACAGTCCAAAGGTGAATTGAAGATACAGAATTGTCCATGATGGTGTTTGACTATTAAACTTGAACTGATGAATCTTGTGTAAGCAGTCACTACCTGTCCTGTCCCGAATGTGACCAAAGTGTAAAACATGACGTTAAAATCCTAATAAATAATAATAAACAAATAAATTGATAAAATTGGGCACAGAGACGTGTGTGTTTGTTTCGTCTGCTAGAAAAAAAATGCACCTGTAATCCGAGCAAACGCTTTTCTTCAGACGATCAGCTTGTAGTGGAAGGAGCATCGGTATGTTGCAGGTGTGTGTGTGTGTGTGTGTGTGTGTGTTCCCCGACACTTTGTGACTGTGCAGCACTGCAGCAGAAAGCCCTCACGTACACGTGCTGCACAAAAGAGAATGAATGAACGGACGGATGAATGAGTAGATTTTTTGGCAGCCCCGGGCGCTCCCCGTCGCCACTCCCTCTCTCTCTTCTCATCTAAGGAAAGAAAAACGAGTGCCACCCATGCCTCTCTCTCTCTCTCTCCTCCCGTCTTCCTGTCCTCCCGTCTTCCCCGGCTTCCTATCGTGTGATAACGCTAAATCAACCCAGGACGCCGGAGAGACGTCGGTTTTGAGAGACAGAGAGAGAGAGAGAGAGAGAGTGCGAGAGAGGTGATGAGAGAGTGATGAGAGGTGGGGTGGACCGGGGGGGGGGGGGGGGGGGGGGGGAGGAGGAGAGGAAGAAGTGGAGAATGAGTGTGTGCTGATGGGAGATGGGGGGTGTGCTCGGACTAAGAGACGGCAGACAGAGGAGGGACAAAAAGCCACATAAGGACACCAGGAGGCTCAGTAAGGTATTCACATATTTCTTTAATTTAATTAATTTATTTATTTATTTTTGGGATGGGGTGGGGAGTGTTTTTTCCTTCGTCTATCCCTGCTTTTATTTATTTATGTATTTATTTATTTTTTATATCTGTATCAGCGTTTTGTTAATTCTAGTGATGCTGCTACTCGTTTTCTGCTCCGTGCATGGATGTGCCGGCTGCGCTGCATTCCCATGGTGTGTGTGTGGCTGGCATAATAATGTGGCGAAGCGGGAACTGTGCTGCAGACGCCGGTGAACCTGCTAGCTGCCGTACTTCCGTGGTACTTTCCGTTCTAGCCTACCTTTCATCCTCGTGACGGTAATATTTTCCAGCATGTCCAGTAGGAGCCGTCTGGATCGTAGCCTGAGCTTGAGTCACTTCGCGGCTTGGCTTTGCAGCGTGACGGCGTGACTGAGACAAACTTTCTGTCGCTACTCCGACTGCTGCTGTCGTTCTGTAAGCTGTTGATCAGATGTGTGATTTAGAAAGATCAGACTAGCAGGACGTGTGTTCTCTAGACCTGATAGATGCTCTATAAAGTTTAACAGTGGGTGCACTGGGCATATGTGTGTGTGTGTGTGTGTGGGCATGCCAACCTGCTGAAATGCCTCGTTTTATCCACCCTAATGGATCTGTTTGTTCAAATAAATTGATTTGATTTGATTAGAATCGATGTGTTTAATATGTTGTGGAAAGTCGTTCTGGAAGAGTGGAGGCTGGTATAGATGCAAAGAGGTGGAAAGGGCGTTCGTCAACGGGTGTATCAATGACCATGGTTTAGGAATATGATGTCCAGCACATGTTTGGCTATCCAGAGTGCTTTGAAGTTGTAAAATGTTTATTAAATACTTATTTTTTTAGGGTTTGTATAGTTGTGTGTATAGAGCATCACTGTGTGTGTGTTCTCGATAGTGCAGTATGCAGAGCAAGACTTTCTATAAGATTATAGAAAAAATAGCTGTAATGATTTCATTAGCCATTAATAAACCATTCTTACTTCACTTCTCATTTCTCATATTACTTTATTTATGAGTGTTGGGTTCAGCTCCACCTGAAAACACTTAAAGCAGGAAATACTTTTATTGATTTGCTTCCTTACACTCTGTCTTACACCAAGTCAATCCACCTTTTGCATGTTTTAGGGGGTCGTTCATTCATTTATCATTCAACAGCCCTGACTGTAGGAAAAGGAACACGGTTGCCAGGATCTGTGTTGATGTGCAGCATCCTTTATTATTATTATTATTTACAGTTATTTACACTGCATTTTCCCTTTGGGGATCAATAAAGTAATCAATAAATCAACCAACCAACCAGTCAGTCAGTCAATCAACCAACCATTCAATCAATCAACCAATCATTCAATTAATCAATCAACCAATCATTCAATTAATCAATCAACCAATATTTCCATCAATCAATCAATTAATTAATCAATCAATTAATCAATCAATCTATCAATTAATCAGTCAGTTAATCAATCAATCAATCAATCAATCACTGAGGGGCAATGTAGAGTAGCCGGTCCATCTACCAGCATTTTCTCCTGTGTGTGTGTGTGTGTGTGTGTGTGTGTGTGTGTGTGTGTGTGGAATGAATCAGGAGAATCTTGAGGAAATTTGGGCACAGGGAGAACCTGAACACACACAGACACCCATGAAGGGGTGGGGGGGGTGGGGTGGTTGAATACTGGCTGCTTGAATACTGGCTGTCTTACAAATCATGCCAGTAGGTGATGTATGCATGTAGTGTGTGATGCCATGTGTTGGACTGACGGATATGAATGATAGAACACACCATTAGTGAGGAGTTGTGAGCTGTGTCCCCTTATCTGCACCTTCCCATGATTCTTAGCACTCTCCCAGCACTTACCCCGAGGGACACTGAGAACCAGTCTAATGAAACTGCAGTGAACATCAGTGCACTGACACAACAGCTGGAGCTTCTACAACATCCGACACACATCCACTACTAACCATAACTAATGAAGCTTTAACTAAAGCATTAATACTGGTTATGGTATTTAGTAATGCATTTCACAGTGCCAGGTACACACTGCAAGGTTCCATATTTAGACTTAAGATTTTATAGTAACCACTAATGACTAAATGATAAGATAAGATAAGGTTCCATTATTGATGAAATTCAAGTGTTACAACAGCTCCAGCACAGAGTAAATACAGTTAGAGAAAACACAAAACAGTAGAACACAATAAAATAAAAATATTAACTCTGTAGGTAACCTGTAACATGTTATAGTAAAAAATAAGTAAGTAACTAAAATGTGTTTATATTGCACTTTTCACAGATAAGAATCACAAAGTGCTTTCCAAAAACATTACATGACATAAAATATACACCTGTGCCAGGTACATCATTCAAATGCCTGCATTAAAAGATATGTCTTTAGTTGTTTTTTAAAAGTTGGGTAGTGCGTTCCATAATTTTGGAGCGTTATATCCAATTTCCAGCATGTGAAAATTTGCAAACGTAATTGACATTTAGTAGTGAAAGTGATGAGCAACGGTCAATCAAAGTGGCAGAAGAAAGCTTTAAAGAACAAGACACAGGCAAAGAAGAGCTAGAATAATTTCTGACAAAATAAACAATATTCTTTTCTGTTTCCTAAACTTCATATAACCCTACTAACTAGTATTTTAAATAGATACACAGGTTACCGGTAGTCTGGCCAATATACACCTACAAAAGTGTCTCTGTGTGTGTTTAACTACACTGGCTAAATGCATGTCTGTGGCTTTAGTTTTTGTATGTATTATGTTTGTTTGTTTGTTTGTTAACGTCATGTTTTACACTTTGGTTACATTCATGACAGGAACGGTCGTTACTCATTACACAAGATTCATCAGTTCACAAGGTTATATCAAACACAGTCATGGACAATTTAGTGCCCACAATTCACCTCACTTGCACGTCTTTGGGCTGTGGGAGGAAACCGGAGCACCCGGAGGAAACCCACGTGGAGAACATGCAAACTCCACACAGAAAGGACCCGGACCGCCCCACCTGGGGATCGAGCCCAGGACCTTCTTGCTGTGAGGCGGCAGTGCTACCCACTGAGCCGCCTATGTATTATGTAACAGTATGTATTATGAAACATATCAGTACCAGGACATTACATGTCATTAATGGAAACACTGAATAAGATTAAATAGGACATATTAGAGAAGAATTGAACTTAATGAGCTAGTACACTAATTTCGGCTGCAGTAACAAAGGAAAAGGAGGTGAAGGTGCTGGCATGGCGTAGCTAATCTCTTGACTTGAGTTTTATTGAAATTCTATAGTTTATCAGAGGGACCCTCATCAATTTTAGGGAATTTAAGATAGTTTGGCAGTATAACGGGCCAAAATCAAACCAGAATGCTGCAAAAATTGCAAAAGTGCTGATTGTTTCCCAATGCGGGCATCTTGTACATGGAATTGTACATGAAACAACAGCTTTAAAGTAGAGAACAAGACACGGAGGAAAACAAGGGACAGTGGTAGCTTAGTGTTTAAGGTACTGGACTAGTAATCAGAAGGTTGCCAGATTAAGTCCAACCACAGCCTAGTTGGCCTAGTGTCCAGATGAACTGATTCAACTTTGTGGATACACAAGAAATACTGATGAACATGAGACATTTTTTTATATAGTGAAGTGAAACAGAGAGCAGAAGATGAATTAGTTCATATATGAGTCAGGTTAGTCATTAAAACCTCATCAGCCTGTTTGAGACGGCAAGTATTTAAACAAACATGTAGTTTGGTCTGGTACTGATATCTTCTTTAATGATGCCTCAGTATAACAGACGTGCTGTTTTTTCACTGTTTGCTTTTCCTGCTTGTTGTTCAGTCAGTCAGGGATGTTTTTTTAATCCTCCAGACTGCGTACAGCATATGGAGCTCCTGTAATTGCTTTAAAGACTCACTGCAGATGGACGGACGTGGATAGAGAACGCCGTGTATTGTGTAAACAGCGACGGTTATCAGACCTGACTCCGCCCTACAGGGTTAATCCATGCTACATCAGATGTAAATGATTAAAGCTGTGTGTGTGTTTATATCAGACCTGACTCCGCCCTACAGGGTTAATCCATGCTACATCAGATGTAAATGAGTAAAGCTGTGTGTGTGTTTATATCAGACCTGACTCCGCCCTACAGGGTTAATCCATGCTACATCAGATGTAAATGAGTAAAGCTGTGTGTGTGTTTATATCAGAGCTGACTCCGCCCTACAGGGTTAATCCATGCTACATCAGATGTAAATGAGTAAAGCTGTGTGTGTGTTTATATTAGAGCTGACTCCGCCCTACAGGGTTAATCCATGCTACATCAGATGTAAATGAGTAAAGCTGTGTGTGTGTTTATATCAGAGCTGACTCCGCCCTACAGGGTTAATCCATGCTACATCAGATGTAAATGAGTAAAGCTGTGTGTGTGTTTATATTAGAGCTGACTCCGCCCTACAGGGTTAATCCATGCTACATCAGATATAAATGAGTAAAGCTGTGTGTGTGTTTATATCAGACCTGACTCCGCCCTACAGGGTTAATCCATGCTACATCAGATATAAATGAGTAAAGCTGTGTGTGTGTTTATATCAGACCTGACTCCGCCCTACAGGGTTAATCCATGCTACATCAGATGTAAATGAGTAAAGCTGTGTGTGTGTTTATACGCGTCGTTTTTTAGCGTATGTGCCGCTGCACGGTTTGGTCTGAATGAGTCTTCAGTACAGAAATTCAATGAAGACAAACGGATCAGTCCAGAAACCATCAATCAAACATGGAGTGAAGCGGGCTGCTGGAAAAGTCTGCTGGAGCGCTGGGTCAGAAGTAACTCACAGCCAGACTTAAGTATCAGGATAGGACGTCTCAGGCGCTCTCACAACAACAGCGGCGCTAACAGGGTCACTTATGCTCTATTTACACACCAGACTCTCACAGACTCTACACGTTATGTCAGAGTTTAACTACGATCACCATTTCTCACAGAAGTACTGTGTTAGCTTTTAATATTAAAGTTACACTTCAAGGCAAAAAAAAGTATGTGGACACCTCACTGGAGTTCATCTGTCATCCAATTCCAAAGCCACATGTATTAATTAGGAGTTTATTATTAATTGCGTTATTATATCAAGTACAAATATAAACCAAATAAATCTCACTGTGATCAGTATACTGTGTTTAGTATACAGTGTGGTGTAGAGTGTTTAGTTTACAGTGTTGAGTAAAGAGTGTTATGCCATGTTAGGTGTGTAACCCGTAGCGGAACAGTGTTTGTTATGCAGTAATTAGTAGAAAGTGTTGGGTAGAGTGTTTAGTATACAGTGTTGTGTAGAGTGTTTAGTGTACTGTGTTTAGTAAACAGTGTTGTGTAGAGTGTTTAGTGTACTGTGTTTAGTAAACAGTTGTGTAGAGTGTTTAGTGTACTGTGTTTAGTAAACAGTGTTTTGTAGTGTTTGTTATAGAGTGTTTAGTGTACTGTGTTTAGTAAACAGTGTTGTGTCGTGTTTGTTATAGAGTGTTTAGTGTACTGTGTTTAGTAAACAGTGTTTTGTAGTGTTTGTTATAGAGTGTTTAGTGTACTGTGTTTAGTAAACAGTGTTGTGTCGTGTTTGTTATAGAGTGTTTAGTGTACTGTGTTTAGTAAACAGTGTTTTGTAGTGTTTGTTATAGAGTGTTTAGTGTACTGTGTTTAGTAAACAGTGTTGTGTCGTGTTTGTTATAGAGTGTTTAGTGTACTGTGTTTAGTAAACAGTGTTGTGTAGTGTTTGTTATAGAGTGTTTAGTGTACTGTGTTTAGTAAACAGTGTTGTGTAGTGTTTGTTATAGAGTGTTTAGTATATAGTGTTGAGATGGATTGTTATGACCTGTAGCAGAACAGTGCTCGATGTTTTGCTCAGTACTCTGTGTTAATCACAGACTCAGTGTTGGTTCTGTGTCAGCATTTCTCTTTGTTGGTTTTGTTTGGTATCTGATGAGTTGAAGCATTCCAGTCATACTTGGCACTGGCGTGTGCACAGGTGTACACACACACACACACACACACACACACAGACCTTTATGTATGTTGTTTGTACACAGCAGTAACACATTAAATAAATGCTGAAGCGTTTTTAGAGCAGATGCTTCACTGCAGGCTGTAATTAAGTAATTAACATCCTATCTGGCTTCGTGACGTGTTAATTATGCAGCCATACTAAAGATCTCAAGAAAAAAAGAAGATTTATGTGATTTTAAATAGATTGTGACTGGAAATGTTATATTTTATTAGTTATTTGCATTAAACTCATACGTTTTTGCTTTCTTAATTCATTTAGCAGAGGTAGAGGAGACTTGTGAAGGTTTCAGAATTCCAAAGACTGACCTTGACACCCACACACACACACACACACCCACACACACACACACACACACACACAGCCATGTTCCTAACAAACTGACCATTCTTGTAAAATGATAAACAAGTTCGGTGTGGGAAGTCGGCCTTGAGCTGGGTCGCTGAGCAGAGTTATCCTGAAGGGGCAGTAAAGCGGGGTATAAATACTGCGATAGGTATCCACACTTCTCTCCTGTATAGTTGTGTGAGTGTTTGTATTATGCGATGAGTCCTCAGCTGATTAATAAATTGATTATTTTGCTTTTACTATTACTCCGGTTGTCTGTGTCAATCTTTAAGGGTTATTTTGGACTGATTACTGACTGATTACTGGATACTCGACCACTTGATAGTGATCAGGGTGATCTGTGTTGTTCTAAATATATTAAGATTGGTGTGATTTACACCGTTTGGGGGGTTAAATGTCATAAAACATATTCAAACAATAAGTTCTGCAATAGGACAAACTTTATTTGGACTTTTTTGGTCTCTGTGATGCTTTGTTCCAGACCTCTGCATACTTTCATGACATGACGTGAACGGATTAAAGAAAATGAATAAAATATAATAAATATAGGAAATGATTTACATGGATTTTAACAGCAGGTGTATTGTGTTGTGAGAGCATAAAATATGCTTTATATGAATAAAAAAGTAACATACTGCACTAAAACAACAGGAGAAGAGCAGAAATATTGAATCAACCGGATAAAATAATCAATAATATAAAAGAGAAAAAGACAAAAAACGTACTGCTTACTTTTTGCTTACTGACAAAAAACAACCAACAAACACAAATACAGCCTTTCTGTAGGTGATTAACCTGAGCTTAACGGCCACACAGGGTGGGCGGTGTGTCCATTAGTTCTACAGTTACTGACTGTAGTCCATATGTTTCTCTTCATGCTTTGTTACCCCCTTTCACCCTGTTCTTCAATGGTCAGGACCCTCACAGGACCACTACAGAGCAGGTATTATTTAGGTGGTGGATCATTCTCAGCACTGCAGTGACACGGACATGGTGGTGGTGCGTTAGTGTGTGTTGTGCTGGTATGAGCGGATAAGAGTTTTTAAACATCTCACTGTCACTGCTGGACTGAGAATAGTCCACCAACCAAATATATCCAGCCAACAGCACCCTGTAGGCAGCGTCCTGTGCCCACTGATGAAGGTCTAAAAGATGACCGACTCAAACAGCAGCAACAGATGAGCGATCGTCTCTGACTTTACATCTACAAGGTGGACCAACTAGGTAGGAGGGTCTAACAGAGTGGACAGTGAGTGGACACGGTATTTAAAAACTCATACCAGCACAACACACTAACACACCAGCACCATGTCAGTGTCACTGCAGTGCTGAGATGATCCACCACCTAAATAATACCTGATACTTCTGATTCTGAAAGATTTTAATTAATACTGACTTCTGCCATTAGACAGTTTATTTCTCATGTGGAACTCTGGGAAGTTTAGTCTCTGTAGAGCGAAAGGGGTTTGTCCTGATTTGTGGGCAGCACATTGTGGTGTAGTGGTCAGTTGGTCAGGCAGCAGGTTGTGGGTATCGGTGGGCACCGTGTAGTAGACTCGACACTCCTGATCCATCATGCTGAGTTCACACAGAGTCAAATCTGCTTCCTCTTCAGCTTCTCAGGTCAGAATCCTCGTCTATTTTATTTTCCTTTCTTAAACAAACCCGTGTTCACATGTTCTAACTCAGGTGTGTGATTTTCATCATGATTTCTACATGTAGCTCAGACTTGTGCCACCTCACCACCTCACCATGATGAGTATTCTAATTAACTTACTGTAATAGATAAAAGAATTATAAGACATTGAGAGGTTTATGTTGGATTATGGACGTATTATTGCAGTCTGTGCAGTTTTAGAACAGTGCTAACTGTGCTCTGATGATTTTGTGTATGAGTTGCATGTGTTAAATACATCACTGTGTTGTTTTATTTACATTTTGAAGACGTATACTGACTGTTTATCATGAATGGGACATTTTTGATCACTGTGTGTGAAGATTTTTGACCAATCTGAGCACACTTTAGAAAGTCTAGGATGATTTATCACATCAGAGATCAGCAGGAATTTGGCTAACAGCAATAGCTGATGTGGCAGCAGTCGCAGTTTCTAACAATGTGGGAAAAAAGTGTTACGAGGTGTTATTTAAATGCAAATACACCGACCAAGCATAACATTATGACCACTGACAGGTGTAGTGAATAACACTGATTATCTCTTCATCACGGCACCTGTTAGTCGTGGTATATTAGCCAGCAAGTGAACATTTGATCCCCAAAGTTGATGTTAGAAGCAGCAAAAATGGGCTGGGTCAGAGCATCTCCAAACCTGCAGCTCTTGTGGGGTGTTTCCGGTCTGCAGTGGTCAGTATCTGTCAAAAGTGGTCCAAGGAAGGAACAGTGGGAAACCGGCGACAGGGTCATGAGCGGCCAAGGTTCATTGATGCACGTGGGGAGCGAAGGCTGGACTGTGTGGTCCGATCCAACAGACGAGCTACTGTAGCTCAAACTGCTGAAGAGGTTAAAGCTGGTTCTGATAGAAAGGTGTCAGAATACACAGAGCATCACAGTTGCAGGGCTGTTTTGGCAGCAAAAGGGGGACCAACACAATATTAGGAAGGTGGTCATAATGTTATGCATGATCAGTGTATGTAGAAAAGTTTCTGTATAACAAATTTCAAAGCAAGTATTGGCAAAATATTGAAATATTAAAGTACACTGAATTGTGTATAGGGCAGTTGTAGCCTAGTGGTTAAGGCACTGGACTAGTAAGCAGAAGGTTGCCAGTTCAAACCCCACCACTGCCAGGTTGCCACTGTTGGGCCCTTAATCAAGGCCCTTAACCCTCAATTGCTTAAATTGTATACTGTAAGTCGCTTTGGATAAAAGCGTCTGCTAAATGCCGTAAATGTAAAATGTGTTCATGGAATCGGTTATAATAGCCAGTAAGCTGGATGTTTGTTTGTTTTTGTTTGTTTTAAGGATTTTAACGTCATGTTTTACACTTTGGTTACACTCATGACAGGAACGGTAGTTACTCATTACACAAGGTTATATCGAACACAGTCATGGACAATTTTAGTATCTTCAATTCACCTCACTTGCATGTCTTTGGACTGTGGGAGGAAACCGGAGCTCCCGGAGGAAACCCACACAGACACGGGGAGAACATGCAAACTCCACACAGAAAGGACCCGGACCGCCCCACCTGGGGATCGAACCCAGGACCTTCTTCAGTAAGCTAGAAAATTGTAACCGTAAGGGATTGCACACACTAGATCAGCGGCAACACTTGTATTAGGATAGGACGTGGTATTCAAAATGTCACGTCAATAAAGATGAAACGATAACTTACCACACTTCTTATGTGTCTCATTAACGTCATATCAAAAGACGTTTGCATTTGAATTCAAAAC
The DNA here is from genome assembly GCF_030014385.1 of Trichomycterus rosablanca. Lineage (NCBI taxonomy): Eukaryota > Metazoa > Chordata > Actinopteri > Siluriformes > Trichomycteridae > Trichomycterus > Trichomycterus rosablanca. The sequence continues at coordinate 37,010,064 of NC_085998.1, forward strand.
AATTATAACACAATGTAATAGAAAACATGTTCCAATTGTGCTCAAACAAACATGTTGTTATTTATGACTTTTCACTCTCTCTAATGCATGATTCACAACAGCTGCCACAATACTCTGTTTATGGTAAAATGATTCACAGTGCTTCATTAGAACATTTGTGTTGACAAATATCATAAATCGTGTCATGATCAAATTAGAATGCTAATTAGAGAACGAATCAGATTGTGCCTTAAGCTGCCACAACAACAAAATATATGACAGATTTGATGATGTTTACTGATAATGTTTACACGGCAGATGTGTCTGTCAGACTTATTATTATCATTTATCTGTCACGTTAAATCATTTCTTATAAAAGCTTGTAAATATTTTTATGTGTATTAATGTTAGTAATGCATTAATGAGGTGACATGTCAGCTGTATGTTTACATTTTCAGCATTTAGCAGACACTTTTATCCAAAGCGACTTGAGGGTTAAGGGCCTTGCTCAAGGGTCCAACAGTGGCAACCTGGGAGTGGTGAGGTTTGAACCAGCAACTTTCTGCTTACTAGTCCAGTATCTTAACCGCTGGGCTACAACTGCCCTATACAACCAGTACTATACAGCAGTATGCTGTTGTATGGTACTGGTTTAAGGTCGTGTAAGCTTTCCTCACTTAATTATTATTGCCAGATGTACTATAATTAGTACATAGTACATTAGCTGTACTATAACAAGTGTTTTGACAATTACCTTGACATTATATTATTAAATGAATCTATTTATACTTATAATATTATCAAGTCCTTGGCAGCATTAATCTAAAACAATGGACATTAGTATGGCTAAAACTTTGTGGCTATAACAGCATCTACTCATCTAGAAAGGCATCTAGCGAGCAAGCAGAGAGCAAGTGGGTAACACTGTCGCCTCACAGAAAGAAGGTCCTGGGTTTGATTCCAAGGTGGAGCGGTCCAGGTACTTTCTGTGTGGAGTTTGCATGTTCTCCCCGTGTCTGTGTGGGTTTCCTCCGGGAGCTCCGGTTTCCTTCCACAGTCCTAAGACGTGCAAGTGAGATGAATTGGAAATACTAAATTGTCCATGACTTTGAACTGATGAATCTTGTGTAAGCAGTAACTGCCTGTCCTGTCATGAATGTAACCAAAGTGTGTAAAACATGATGTTAAAATCCTAATAAATAAATAAATTATATAATTTAGAGAGCATTTCAGAAGGATCCAGCACTCACAAGTGTATAGAATCTATTCTATAATATAAATGATATGCTGCTAACTTTGTGGCAACAGTTAAGGTAGACCCACATCATGTTCTTAAATTCTGTCCATAAAGTCCTGGTATGATAAGTTTGGTGTTGTGGAATTCCACAGACCTGCACAGAGCCCAAACCTCAACCCTGCTGAACACACTGGGCATAAGTTGGAATGTCAGTTTCCAACCAGACCTCACAAATGCTTTCTTAAGTAAATGGGCACAAACTCCCACAGACACAGTTTAATGTTGGGGAAATCCTTCCCAGAAAAGTTGTAGGGTGCAACTCCATAGTAGTTTTGGAGTGGGGGGTCCAACATGCTCATTACTAGATGTCCACATACATTTGGTCATGTAGTGTTCCTCATTAGCCAGACTGAGAAACTCGGCGTTGCCACTGGTCAGCTGGGCGCCATCTAGCGGGCATAATTGGCAGTGCCTGCAGCAGAAACGTTTCCGCTAGGGCGGGATGACCGGTTTATCTGGTTGGGGTCTTCAAATGCTGTGTAAGAACCCTGATTAGCAGATATAGAGGCGCCTGTGCAGAGTGCATTGGTAAAAAAAGGGTTCCACTAAGGCGTGAGAAGCAATATACCCACCTCCACTGCAACCAGGGATCCCACAGCAGCAGAAGACAAATTGACTACACTAAACTGGGAGAAAATGGGAGAAAATTCATAAATAAAATAGAAAATAAATCTTTTCTTGGGTGGATCTGGAGTCTCGGCTGTGTGAACTGGTTGTGAATTGGCTTTAATTTGATCAGAATATGAATAAGATTGAAATATAAAACAGGTCTGTGATGGTGCTGATACAGTAACCTTACAGCCTGTGTGCAGTGTGTTCATATTCACAGTTAAAGAGCATCAGCGCAGGGAGAAGAAGAAAAAAAAAAGTGGAGAACCTTCAATGTAGTTGTACATGAACCGCCAAGGTGAACGATGCTCGCTGCTAGTAACCATGGCAACAGAACACATTTAAACAACGAGAGGGGTTCAGATTTGGTCGTCGATCAGAATCAGATGCAAACTTATGCAACACAAATATTAGGATTAATTTCCGTCTGCGAGGTGTTGGTGTGTAGTTTGGTAATCAAATCTGCTCTATAATGAGACCGTAATCGAAACCCCAATGACTCTCACACACACACACACACACTCACACACACACACACACACACACACACACACACACACACACACACACACACACACACACACACACACACTGCAATTCTAAGCCAATTCATTTTTTCCAGCTTGAAGAAATAATCGAATGCAGATGTTTTGGGCGGCGGCACGGTGGCTCGGTGGGTAGCACTGTCGCCTCACAGCAAGAAGGTCCTGGGTTCGATCCCCAGGTGGGGTGGTCCGGGTCCTTTCTGTGCGGAGTTTGCATGTTCTCCCCGTGTCTGCATGTTTTTGCACAGTCCAAAAACATGCAGTCAGGTTAATTGGAGACACTGAATTGCCCTATAGGTGAATGTGTGTGTGTGTGTGTGCCCTGCAATGGACTGGAGCCCTGTCCAGGGTGTTACTGTGTGCCTTGCGCCCATTGAAAAGCTGGGATAGGCTCCAGCACCCCCGTGACCCTAATTGGATAAGCGGTTCAGACAGTGAGTGAGTGAGATGTTTTGATTATAGATAGTTTGAATCTTCAGGCTTAATAGTTCATTCATTATTCCTATTATTGTGTCCATTCGGCACAGCAAGAAGGTCCTGGGTTCGATTCCCAGGTAGGGCGGTCCGGGTCCTTTCTGTGTGGAGTTTGCATGTTCTCCCCGTGTCTGTGTGGGTTTCCTCCGGGTGCTCCGGTTTCCTTTTACAGTACAAAGACGTGCAATGAGGTGAATTGCAGATACTAAATTGTCCACGACTGTCTTTGATATTAAACTGGAACTGATAAATGTTGTGTAACCAGTAACTACCTAACCAGTAAGTGTAAAACGACGTTAAAATGCTAAGTAAGTAATAAATAGATTTAGATGTTTAAAGATTTAAAGGTTTTTTGGTAAACAAGGACGTTTCCCTTCAGAAAGAGGGGTGTATATGTAACAGACTTGTCTGTGGTGTCGTGTGCTGACAGTGTTTGATGGATGTTTCCATGTTGAGTGTGTTTTGTCCCTTTGGGGCTTCCATAATCAATGGAAAAGTGAACCTCTCTCTCAGTGTTTATTTCTTTCTTTATAAACTCAGTAAACACTGAAGGCGCTCGGTTACATAAACATATTTAAAGTTAGGAATAATAACTGTATTATAATTCCACTATCTGAGGCACTTGCGTGGTATTGCAAAGTGAAAATGGCTTATAAATAAATAAAGTCATTATTAAATAAACCATCATTACCAGTTTGTCTCTATCAGCGATGGCTGTACATATTCACATGTTCCTGTATAGTTTTCTGTAGCTACATCATTCAGTAACAGTGAACACAAGATGTGGTTAAACTATTAAATAATAAACCACACCTTCACTTTCATCACATCCTGATTAGGTGAGACAGAAGCTGGCTGTATTTGGCTCAGTCTCACACGGCTGTCAGCTGAATTTCCGTGGCCGCTGTAATTGTGGTCCCGCTGTGTGAGAGTCACTTAGCTTAGCGGGACAACAAAAAATGTCCTGAGGGCACGAAAACTGCCCCTAACCTGGTTTAATACTGAACACACTGCAGAGCACGGTCCAGCCGTGCAGAGGGGGCCGAACATCTGTAAACCCTGCAACGCATCATGATCTGTACTGTGGGTACACTAATGCACTGAAGAAATACACCATTCCGAAATAATAATAATAATAATAATAATAATAATAATAATAATGATAATGATAATGATAATAATAATAACGATAATAATAATAATAATAATAATAATAATATTAGTAATCATAATAATAATAATAGTAATAATAATAATATTAGTAATAGTAGTAATTATAATAATAGTAATAATAATAATATTAGTAATAATAATAATAAGATAATATTTTTAGTAATAATAATAATAACAATATATTAGTAATAATAATAATAATAGTAATAATAATAGTAATAATAATAATAATATTTTAGTAATAATAATAATAATAATAGCAATAATACTAATATTAACAATTATTATTATTAATAATAATAAAAACTTTATAATAATAATAATAATAATATTAGTAATAATAATAATAATAGTAATAATAATAATAATAATAATAATAATAATAGTAATAATAATAATAATAAAAACTTAATAATAATAATAATAATAATATACTGTATAAGTTGTATTGCAATATTATAATGTGTCTTATATTCAGTGCTGAGGTGTTGCTATATAGTGACTGAGCAGGTAGTGTGGGTGCCGCACAGCTCCAGGATCCAGGATCATTCTTGTCACTAAAGCTTGTTAGGTCAGTGTTTTGATTGTTTTATTTGCAAATTTTTATTTTATTTTAGCTATAATGTTTCAGCAGGCTGCAGCTGTTTTTAATATTAATTTTAATATGTATGTGGCCTGTGGTTATTTTTAATAATATAATGTGTTTGTGCTTTTGTAATACTCCCCTCCCTTGCATGATGGGGTGGTTTGTCACTCAAGCACTAAGATGTTAAAAATGTACACCCCTCATTTAGACCCCTCATGTTCCTAATGTGGATGTGTAATACATCATGTGTAACTGGCTTAGTCTGTTTAAGAAATGAAAAATGTGTTTGTGTAAGAATGCACTTCAATCTAAAATCCTTTCCTTTAAAATCTGACACACACACACACACACACACACACACACACTCTGTGCGGCGTGTTGGGAAGCTCCAGATGTTTGCTGAAGCTCCAGTGTTTCTTAATTAAACATGCTTTATGCTGACTGATTCTGTTTCTGTCTGCTGTTGGCGTGAGCATCAGTAAGTCTGGTTCCTGTGCTGCTCTCGCTCTTCTATTTTTCTTTCTTTTCTCCTCTTGTCACCAGTAACTAGTTTATCTCTGCGGGAAGCTCAGCGCTGCTGGCGACTCCAGTGTCCAGCGATATGAAATGATATCTCACTTCTTCAGCACAGGCATAAATCTCAAGGTTTCACATGTGTGAGGCTGGACCAAGCGTGCTCTTGTGAAGTGGAGCTTATGTAACTCATATATACACGTTTCTTCCTTTTATTGTATTTAATACACGATTTCTATTACAAATTACATAATAAGCATAACAAATTGAGTAAAAAGTTAAAAAAATATATAATATTCCAATGTAGCAATCACTTTGTCTCGCTTAGATCTCTCTCTTCCACCTTTATTCTGCACTTGACTTTACTTGACACTCAAATTTCCCCCATGGGGACCGATAAAGGAATCTTATCTTATTCCATAGAGCATCTATCGATGTTATTGAAGGCTTGGTTTCAAATGCTTTATGAAGTTGTAGGTGCAAAGTTATAATGTGTGTTTTAAAGATTTAAACCAGAGTGTGGAGGGTAGACAGACAGACAGACAGATATATAGATAGATCTGGTATAAAAGGCTGGTATAAAAGGTTGGTATAGAAGGTTGGTATAGAAGGCTGGTATAAAAGGTTGGTATAGAAGGCTGGTACAGTTGTGGCTGGTATAGAAGGTTGGTATAGAAAGCTGGTATAGACGGTTGGTATAGTTGTGGCTGGTATAAAAGTCTGGTATAGAAGGCTGGTATAGTTGTGGCTGGTATAGAAGGTTGGTATAGAAGGCTGGTATAGTTGTGGCTGGTATAGAAGGCTGGTATAGTTGTGGCTGGTATAGAAGGCTGGTATAGTTGTGGCTGGTATAGAAGGCTGGTATAGTTGTGGCTGGTATAAAAGTCTGGTATAGAAGGCTGGTATAGTTGTGGCTGGTATAGAAGGTTGGTATAGAAGGCTGGTATAGTTGTGGCTGGTATAGAAGGCTGGTATAGTTGTGGCTGGTATAAAAGTCTGGTATAGAAGGCTGGTATAGTTGTGGCTGGTATAGAAGGTTGGTATAGAAGGCTGGTATAGTTGTGGCTGGTATAGAAGGCTGGTATAGTTGTGGCTGGTATAGAAGGCTGGTATAGTTGTGGCTGGTATAAAAGTCTGGTATAAAAGTCTGGTATAGTTGTGGCTGGTATACAAGGCTGGTATGCTACTTCTTATTTACCTGGGTTTAGTTGATTCTGTGCATGATTTTAAATCCAGTGTACGCAAAACATACGTTGCTGAATGTTCTAGGTTCACATTCAGCTAATTAGGTAGCTGTTCTGGGCACCCAGGTGGTGCAGCGTGATATTCTGCTAGCACGAAAGCGCCGAGATACTGAACTCCTCGGTTCGAAACTCGGCTGGGCGCCACCTGGCGGGCATAATTGCCAGTGCCTGCAGCAGATACTAATTGGCCACCATATCTGCAGGGGGGGACGACCGGAATATGTGTGTGTGTGTGGGTGTGTGGGTGTGTGGGTGTGTGGGTGTGTGGGTGTGTGGGTGGGTGGGTGTGTGGGTGGGTGGGTGGGTGGGTGGGTGGGTGGGTGGGTGTGTGGGTGTGTGGGTGGGTGGGTGGGTCTTTATACGCTTTGTAAGTACCCTGATTGGTGGAAGAGACGTCTGTGCAGAATGAGGGAGCGAGAAGAGGAGAGCTGTGCACGTGTCGGAGGAGTGTACAGCGATGTGCTCTCCTCGGATGCAATCGGGTATCTCTCAGCAGCCTCAGGAAGACAATTTGAGTATGCTAAATCTGGAGGAAAATGAGGAGAAAATGCATTAAAAAGTAGCTGTTCTGTGTATTGTAGCTTCTATTTATTCTATCATTCAATTTATGATTGTAACTGTGCCACTTTTCTTTAAAAATCTGTGAAATCTGTGATTAAAAAACGAGGTCTGTGAGTTTAGTAGGTCCCTAATTATCTACTATAAAAAGATTTGTGCGTCTGAGTCCATGCCGAGTGTTTTACCTTGTTTACTTTTTTGATTGGTACTCGTCCTGTGAGAACACTACTATAAAACACTTCTCTTACATTTGTTTTGCTGGTTTGAGTCACTTTTTATTCACTATTTATTCAGCTCGTTCTGTATCTGTGCAGAAGTTGATGTTCTGTGTCTGGTGTGTTTGAGGTGTGAAGATCTACATCCACAGATCCGCAGTTCCAGACTGTTCCATGGCTTGGTTCTAAATTGTGGGCCCTTAAAACCCCTGGCCTGATGTGGTATTACCTTCCTGCTGCTGCAAAAGCAACTTCTGGTCCAGGCGGCTCAGTGAGCTGCTTAATTATAGCATTTTTAAATAACTGTGCACTATGAGCGTTAATTACATTAATTGCAGGTCTGACATTCAGAATCCATTTGAAATGATTCGGTTTGAGGACTTGAGGAGAATAAGTGATGTGGTCTGATGAGCTTCTTCTCCCCACGGGGGTCGAGGCTTATTTAGAGTTGGATCTTGAATAGAGGAAGTGTGATGTTACTGCAGATCTGTCAGTAATGATAAATAATCAGAGGAACTCAATCTCCCTTAAATACCACCACAATCTGGCAATTATTACCATGACTGAGTTATGCTTTTAATACTAATCTTTTCAGTGGATCAGTGTGAATGAAATCTCAGAAGATGGAGTGGATCTGGTGGAGACTGCTGATTTGTTTTCTAATCTAGTCGTGTTTTAAGTCAAGGCTCGTTTTTCTAAAGCAAATATAAAAGAAAACAGGTGTCAGCCAAAGTGCTGTACAATAAAATCTACAAACAATAATAACACCTGATAAGCGGTCAAGATAAAACAACTAATTTAACAAGGAAAATCTGTTTATTAATTGTCTGTTTTATCATTGTTGTAGCCTGGGCAGAGTCGCAGTGAGTCGGGTTTATTGTGCAAAATGCTAGAAACGCACCGGACAGGGTGTCAGTCCAACACAGGAAAAACACACACACACACACACACACACACACACACACACACGGCAATTTTAGTAGTTCCAATTACTGTACACTGATCAGCCATAACATTAAAACCACCACCTTGTTTCTACACTCACTTTGTAGTTTTACAATTACTGACAGTAGTCCGTCTGTTTCTCTGCATGCTTTGTTAGCCTCCTTTCATGCTGTTCTTCAAAGGTCAGGATTTAGGTGGTGGATCATTCTCAGCACTGCAGTGACACTGACATGGTGGTGGTGTGTTAGTGTGTGTTGTGCTGGTATGAGTGGATCAGTGGAACACCTCACTGTCACTGCTGGACTGAGAATAGTCCACCAACCAAAAATATATCCAGCCAACAGCGTCCCGTGGGCAGCGTCCTGTGACCACTGATGAAGGTCTAGAAGATGACCGACTCAAACGGCAGCAATAGATGAGCGATCGTCTCTGATTTTACATCTACAAGGTGGACCAACTAGGTAGGAGTGTCTAACAGAGTGGACAGTGAGTGGACACGGTATTTAAAATCTCATACCAGCACAACACACACTAACACACCAGCATCATGTCAGTGTCACTGCAGTGCTGAGAATGATCCACCACCTAAATAATACCTGCTCTGTGGTGGTCCTGTGGGGGGTCCTGACCATTGAAGAACAGGATGAAAGGGGGCAACAAAGCATGCAGAGAAACAGATGGACTACAGTCAGTAATTGTAGAATAAGTTCTTCTATATGGTAAGTGGAGCAGTGAGTGTAGAAACAAGGGGGTTTTAATGTTATGGCTGATCAGTGTATATATGTGGACTTGTGGGAGGATCCCCATGCAAACACAGGGAGAACATGCAAACCTCACACCGAAAGGACAGGGAATCGAACCAAAGCCATTTTGCAGTGAGGTGACAGCACCTCCCGCTGCACCATTTTTTACACAGTAAGTATATAAAAAGAAAAACAATAAAACCAATAAAAGAGTCAGAACAGATGATGACAGAACAGTGGATTAAATAAAGAGAGAGAAACAGGAGAATGTTTTAGAGTCTTCAGCTACAGAAAAGGTTTGATCACATTTTGACCCTCACTCGCGAGTGTGGAATTACTGAGAGCAGCAGAAGATGGTTAGAAGATTGTAGAGCTCGTGAGGTGGAATGGAAGCAGAGGAGGTCAGACATGTAGCCCGAAGCCAGACCATCCAAAGCTTAACACATAATAAAACTTAGTGCTTGGTAATAATAAAACTTTAATATTTATTTATTTATTAGGATTTTAACGTCATCTTTTACACTTTGGTCACATGCATGACAGGAACGGTAGCTACTCATCACACAAGGTTCATCAGTTCACAAGTTTAATGTCAAACAGTCATGGACAATTTTGTGTCTCCAATTCACCTCACTTGCACGTCTTTAGACTGTGGGAGGAAACCTACACAGACACGGGGAGAACATGCAAACTTCACACAGAAAGGACCCAGACTGCTTCACCTGGGGATCGAACCCAGGACCTTCTTGCTTTGAGGCGACAGTCCTGCCCACCGAGCCACCGTGTAAAATGCTGGTACCAGTTTCTTGGTGCATGACATGTGTTCATAATGTTTATCAAAATGACTTCTCTGGCTAAATCTTGGACTAAATCAGACTCTTCGGACTGAATCAGACTCCTCGGACTAAATCAGACATCTCAGACTAAATCAGACTCCTCGGACTAAATCAGACTAGACTCCTCGGACTAAATCAGACTCAATCAGACTAAATCAGTTTCCTCAGACTAAATCAGACTAAATCAGACTCCTCAAACTAAATCAGACTCCTCGGACTAAATCAGACTCCTCGGACTAAATCAGACAAGACTCCTCAGATTAAATCAGACTCTTCAGACTAAATCAGACTCCTCAGATTAAATCAGTTTCCTCAGACTAAATCAGACTCCTTAAACTAAATCAGACTCTTCGGACTAAATCAGACTCTTCGGACTAAATCAGACTCCTCGGCCTAAATCAGACAAGACTCCTCAGATTAAATCAGACTCCTCGGACTAAATCAGACTCCTCAAACTAAATCAGACTCCTCAAACTAAATCAGACTCCTCAAACTAAATCAGACTCCTCAGATTAAATCAGTTTCCTCAGACTAAATCAGACTAAATCAGACTCCTCAAACTAAATCAGACTCCTCGGACTAAATCAGACTCCTCGGACTAAATCAGACAAGACTCCTCAGACTAAATCCCAACTACTTGTTTTCTTCCATGTTAGACTAGTCAAACAATATTGGACTACTTGTAGTATGTGACAGAGCACCACATCTCATTTTAAATGTATATATTTCAGCCATAGTTATTAATCTAGCAGGTGTTTATATTTAATTTATTAACGTTTATTTTTCCATCTTTGTGGCAACCATTTTGGGAAGCTCCGTTTTTGGTCCGGATTGTGTCTCAGTGTACAGAGACGAGTGGATAAGAACCTGGTGTGATGAGATTGGTGTGGAGTAACTCCACTGACCTGTACAGAGCACCGACCTTTCACTCCACCCAACACCTTCGTGATAAATTGGAAAGTCAATTGTGAGCCCGGTGAGGTCAGGCGTGTTGGTGCTGAACACAGACTGAGTATTTTGACCGTAAAAAACACAGTTTTGGTTTTGAGCACTTTGGCGTGTCGGGACTTCAGTGGCCCGCAAAAAATACTGACCTTAACTCTGTCACACAACTTTGGGACGAATTAGAACTTCTGTTGCAAACCAGGACTTTTCATTCGACATCAGTGCTCATTTTTTAAATTGAGTTTTTAATAGTAATATTTAAATACAATTTTTATATCCATATCCAATTTCCCAACTGTAACTTCCTCTGTTGCTTCAAACCCCTAATCTGACCGAGACGAGCTGCAGACCTTCACACTTTGCTTTGTGCCCCTGCTGACACACAGAACCGCTTGTTTTCACCTGTCAGAGACGGGGTCTCACAAAGAGCAGTATTGCGTACGGAGAGTCAAACACCATTATCTGTAAATTAACCAATAAAGGCCAAAAAGGACAGATTTTTTTAATCACATATATAAAATGTCCCAAGTTTTCCAGATGTGCGGTATGTATATTAAATATTTCTTTTAAGCTTCATTATATAAAATTGTTATTTATGCTTGAACAGAATGATTCTATTTAACAGGAAGCAGGTACTAAATAAACACACACTGACGTTTACGTCTGGGTCAGTAAACTGTAATTCCAGATGTTTGGTTCTCTAAATTACATCTGTATAAAGTGATTCTTGTTCTCCTGTGTACTTATCACCTGTAGGACTTATATAACACTGCTGATATTCGCTCTGGGTGATGCCTGCAGGGTAAATGAATAGTATTTTTTTAAATATAAAAAAAGGAGAGCAGATATTACATTTTAAACAGATAATACAGAACACTGAACGTATAAATAATATTACTGTGATTTCTAAGCAGACGAAATACTGTGTCTGTGTGAAAACGGGATTCAGTTTAAACATGTTTGCTGCTCCCCATGCCAGTGAGTCTCACTCTGATTTGATGGGCACCTGCTGGGCACCTGCTGGGCACCTCCTGTTAGCAGACATGAGCCTGGTTGATCGCTTGACCGGCTGGCGTCTCTTAAATGTGTTGAATTGGTTGTTGCACCTGAAGTGCAATTCAATTCCCTGTGAGTTTATATTTTAGAGTTTCAGAAAGCCAGTTGTGGATTCGTTTGGTACTGAAAGGGCCGTGTCATCTTTGTTTTGTGCCCATCAGAGATAAGATAATGATGATGATGATTATGATAATTTGGTCCTGTTTCAACTTGGTCTTGCCCACTTCTGATCTAAAGTCTTGATTCTTGGTCATGACTAGTACTCCGTGACACAGAGCTCTCTGTCTTTACTTGAACTATGCTAATTCAGAAGTCTTAACTTAGTCTTAACACTTTAAAAATCACAAATTTCACGGATTTTTGAAGAAAAGTACCACATTTTACGTCAGTCATGAACGGCATTGACACTGACATGGTGGTGGTGTGTTAGTGTGTGTTGTGCTGGTATGAGTGGATCAGACACAGCAGCGCTGCTGGAGTTTTTAAATACCGTGTCCACTCACTGTCCACTCTATTAGACACTCCTACCAAGTTGGTCCACCTTGTAGATGTAAAGTCAGAGACGATCGCTCATCTATTGCTGCTGTTTGAGTCGGTCATCTTCTAGACCTTCATCAGTGGTCACAGGACGCTGCCCACGGGGCGCTGTTGGCTGGATATATTTTTGGTTGGTGGACTATTCTCAGTCCAGCAGTGACAGTGAGGTGTTTAAAAACTCCAGCAGCACTGCACAACACACACTAACACACCACCACCAAGTCAGTGTCATTGCAGTGCTGAGAATGATCCACCAACCAAATAATACCTGCTCTGTGGTGGTCCTGTGGGGGTCCTGAGCATTGAAGAACAGCATGAAAAGGGGCTAACAAAACAGTCAGTAATTGTAGAACTACAAAGTGCTTCTATGTGGTAAGTGGAGCTGATTAAATGGACAGTGAGTGTAGAAAAAGGAAGGGGTCAAGTGGAAAGCTGTGCCAAAAGTTTAATTAGGTGAAATCTGAGCACAGGGTGATGCACCCTTACACATGTTAAATAAAAAAGCTTAATGTTAACAAATGCAAATACATCAATAACACAATTATTCTAGCTGAAGGCGTCACCAATACCTCAGTACATCACCAACACCTCAAACTTCATGTCTGTTACAGAACTAAGAACTGTGCTAAGTGAACTGAAAATCTGCTTTGGCATCTCTGCCGGTGCTTCTGTCTGTGTTTGTGAGACATGCTGTCTCGTGGCCCGAGTGCCAGCTCTGAGTGCCAGGCTCGGATTATGTGTCTGGTACTTTGATTTCAGACGTGTGTTTACACCTGCAGGGTTTAACAATCATTTTGTTTGATTCCTGAGAGCCGCTCGGGTGGCCGGTCCTGTACAGCGGGGAACTCTGGCTCCCAAATTATAACCCGAACAACAGTCCCTCCTGGGTGTGAAGATTTCTGATTGAAGTGGAGTGCAGCAGGTACTGTTAGTGCTGCACAGCTTCAGGTACCCAGGTTCATCACCTTACTTCATGTGTGAAGGTTCTTCTTGGTGTGGTTGTTGTAGCCTAGAGTTTAAGGTACTGGACTAGTAATCGAAAGGTTGCTGGTTCAAGCCCTACCTCTGCCAGGTTGGCACTGTCGGGCCCTTAAGCAAGGCCCTTAACCTTCAATTGCTTAGACAATGTACTGTCACAGTACTGTAAGTGTCTGCTAATGCAAATGTAAATACCTGATTACCATAAATCTCTATTACCAGACAGTATGTTAAGCCTAGCGGTTAAGGTACTGAACTAGTAATCAGAAGGTCGCTGGTTCAAGCCCCACCGATGCCAGGTTGCTGCTTAAACCTCAATTGCTCAGACTGCATACTGTCATAGTACTGTAAGTTGCTTTGGATAAAGGCATCAAAAATGTATATGTGTGGTTTCTTCTGCTAGTGGCTTCTTTATTGCCCTTGGTCATTACCAATTCCCCAATAAAAACACTAGCACCCGTTACCCCTCTGACATGTATATAATTCTGTCCACCAGGCATTGGCGAATTCTTATTTACAATGGTATCACGTATGTAGAGTCACTCAGTACCCTCTGTTTACCTTCAGTACACTGTGGTGTGCTAGCTTATCAGACCGCTGCACCACCGGGGAGTTTTTGTGATAGACTTCAAATCACTATTCTCAGTCCAGCAGTGACAGTGAGGTGTTTAAAAACTCCAGCAGCGCTGCTGTGTCTGATCCACTCATACCAGCACAACACACACTAACACACCACCACCATGTCAGTGTCACTGCAGTGCTGAGAATGACCCACCACCTAAATAATACCTGCTCTGTGGGGGTCCTGTGGTGGTCCTGTGGGGGTCCTGACCATTGAAGAACAGCATGAAACGGGGCTAACAAAGCATGTAGAGAAACAGATGGACTACAGTCAGTAATTGTAGAATTACAAAGGGCTCCTATATGGTAAGTGGAGCTGATAAAATGGACAGTGAGTGTAGAAACAAGGAGGTGGTTTTAATGTTATGGCTGATCGGTGTATGTGCAGACAGCCTATCACACAGCCTGTGTGTAATTAAATAAATGAAATGCACAAACCTGTAAACGCCGGTGAGTTTGTGTCCCAGAAAGGTGATGACGCCCCTACAAACGTAATACAGTAATGACCCCGCTACACACTCCCAACCTGATATGACTGCACACATCAAAGACTACCCAGTGCTTTTTCTGCAACTTGTTTCAGTAGCTCTTACACACAGGACTCCACTCAGCTCGTGGCAGCGGGGCTATCGCTTCCTTTGTGTTTCATTTCCATAACAACAGCATGAGTGGCTCAGAGAGAGAGAGAGAGAGAGAGAGAGCTGCAGAGAGAGAGTTTCTGTCCTTCACTGTATGATAGAGTAGCAGCGTGTGTATGTGTGTGTGTGTGTGCGCGTGTGTGTGCGTGTGTGTGTGTGTGTGTGTGTGTGTGTTGGAGAGCTGTGTGACTCACTCTGATGGTAGTGCTGAAGCTGGATTGGACTTCAGAGCTGTGATGTTTAGGAAAGTATCAAAGTAAGAGCTGAGACAGGAGAGCACTGACAAGCACACATGGTAAGAAGCCTGCCTCTCTCTGTGTGTGTGTGTGTGTGTGTGTGTGTGTGTGTGTGTGTGTGTGTGTGTGTGTGTGTGGTGGTTGTAGCTCGCAGGAGTTGTGAAGTTATGTAACAGTCAGTACTCTGGATTTTTGTGAGAGTAGAAGCGCTGGTGCTTTGCGTATAAGCTGGAGACAGGAAGGCATGATGAAACGCTGCAGCTCGTCATGTTTTACAGGTATACCATCACTGACTGACTACAATGAGACACATTCTTGATCTAGCAGTGCTTTGTGCAGCAGTTAGGGGATATATTGCCTTTAATGTATCGTTACACTTATACTGCATGTGTATTCGTGATGCTCCTGCATGTTTGTATTATATAAGATGGTTTTAAGACGACGTAGCTGTATTTTGTGTATTCGTGTCCCTGTATAGGATGTCACCCTATCATGTATTTATATTTATCATAATGATAATGATCATAATGATGTATTTATCAGTCACCCGCTAGCTAAAGACGGTCGGCTATTCGCATCACTAGTCCAAATTGTTAAAAAGACTAGAATACTGGAATATGACGACAGCCTTTATGCCCTTGGCATATCTACATGTGATTTGCATGTTCTCCCCGTGTCTGCGTGGGTTTTCTCCGGGTGCTCCGGTTTCCTCCCACAATCTAAAGACGTGCAGTCAGGTTAATTGGAGACGCAAAATTGCCCTATAGGAGAATGTGTGTATGTGTGTGTATGTGTGTGTGTGTGTGTGTATCTGCCCTGTGATGGACTGGCACCCCGTCCAGGGTGTTACTGTGTGCCTTGCACCCATTGAAAAGCTGGAATAGGCTCCTGCACCCCCCGCGACCCTGACTGGATAAGCGGTTAAGACAGTAAGTGAGTAATAATAAGCTAATAAGCCTGAAGTAAAACAGACTTGATTTCACTGTTGCTTCTTTTTCAGAAACACAATCAAATGCTAAAGTATTCAGATAAACCAACAGTCTCAGTTGGTTAATATAACGTTACGGCCTCGTAATCAAGCACTTCAAAAGCTGTTGCACAGATATTAGTATGGATTACATTTCATATCCTTGCTTAGAGGATTTCCTGCAATCCAGAAAGGAAATCAAATCAGACTCTAGAGCGTTCATCCCCGATCCCACATTAATCTTCCCTCCTCAAACCCCAGAATGATCATTTCCAGAAGGTGAATCTTGAGCGCGAGCTGAGCGAACATCCCACCAAAATATAAAAGTACACTGATCAGGCATAACATTATGACCACTAAGAGGTGAAGTGAATAACACTGATTATCTCTTCATCACGGCACCTGTTAGTGGGGGGGGGGGGGATATATTAGGCAGCAAGTGAACATTTTATCCTCAAGTTGATGTTAGAAGCAGGAAAAATGGGCGAGCGTGAGGATCTGAGCGAGTTAGACGAGGGCTAAATTGTGACGGCTAGACGACTGGGTCAGAGCATCTCCAAAACTGCAGCTCTTGTGGGGTGTTCTCGGTCTGCAGTGGTCAGTATCTATCAAAAGTGGTCCAAGGAAGGAACAGTGGTAAACCGGCGACTTGGGCGGTCAAGGCTCATTGATGCACGTGGGGAGCGAAGGCTGGTCCGTGTGGTCCGATCCAACAGACGAGCTACTGTAGCTCAAACTGCTGAAGAAGTTAATGCTGGTTCTGAAAGACTCCATGCCTCGATGGGTCAGGGCTGTTTTGGCGGCAAAAGGGAGACCAACACAATATTAGGAAGGTGGTTATAATATTATGCCTGATTGGGGTATTTTTGTAACACCGCTGTGTTCCTTTTGTTTCCAAAAATTGTGGCACTGTGCACTGCGACAGTATATTAGCAAGATGGTCCTGGGTTGCAGTTTGCATGTTCTCCCCATGTCTGCGTGGGTTTCCTCCGGGAGCTCTGGTTTCCTCCCACAGTCCATAAACATGCAGTCAGGTTAATTGGAGACGCTGAATTGCCTTATAGGTGAATGGGTGTGTGTGTGTGTGTGTGTGTATGTGCCCTGCGATTGACTGGCGCCCCGTCCAAGGTGTTACTGTGTGCCTTGCGAAAATCAGGGCAAAAATCGTGTAGTGTGAACTGGGCATAAGCGTGACTCTTGCACAGGCGTTTGATTCCATCGTTTTTCTTTCTCTTTACAGGCGAACCTGAAGAAGTTCATGGAATATGTTCAGCAGCGCAATATTGAGAAGGTGTCCAAGTTTCTGGAGAAGGGACTCGACCCAAATTTTCACGATCAAGAGAGCGGAGGTAAATCATATCATCTACACTGCATGAAGAGTCTGTGGTTGAATCTGGCTCAGACCACATCTGACCAATAAGTGGAGTGAACGTTCTCACATGGTTTGTGAGGGAAAGCATCAGTTGAAAATAAACTATAGCTGCGAAAATGGCCTTAATAAGTATTTAAACATCTGTTCTCTTTGTGTGTGTGTGTGTGTGTGTGTGTGTGTGTGTGTGTAGAGTGTCCGTTAACGATGGCGGCTCAGTTGGAGGGCTGTGCAGAGCTCATTAAGGTTCTGAAAGGTGGAGGAGCTCATCTGGACTTCAGAACCAGAGATGGTATCACCGCTCTTCACAAAGCTGTGCGCACAAAAAACCACACAGCACTCATAGTAAGCACACACACACACACACACATATTTGTGTTCTTAAGCTAATGAAAAAAGGTTATAAATGTACATAAATGAATGGGGAACGAAGGAAAAGGCAGGAAGGAAGTAGGAAGGAAGGAAAAAGGAAGGAAGGACAAGAAAGGAAGGAAGGAGATAAGGAGGGAAGGAAGGAAGGAAAAAGATGAAGGACGGAAGCAAGAGGAGAAAGGAAGGAAGAAAGAACAAGGAAGGAAGGACGGATGAGGAAGGAAGGAAGGAAGGAAGGAAGAAGATAAGAGGAAAAAAGGATGGAAGGAGGGAAAGAGCAAAGGAACAAGGACGAGGAAGGAAGGAAGGAAAAACGAGGAAGGAAGGAGATAAGGAAGGAAGGAAGGAAGAGGAAAAAAGGAAGGTAGGAAGAACGAGGAAGGAAGGAAGGAGTGAAAGAGCAAAGAAAGGACAAGGAAGGAGATAAGAAGAGAAGGAAGGAAGAAAGGATGAGGAAGCAAGGAAGGAAGTGGAAAAAGAAAAGAAGCAAGGAAGGACGATGAAGGAAGGAAGGACGATGAAGGAAGGAAGGAATGACGAGGAAAAAGGAAAGAAGGAAGGAAGAACGAGGAAGAAAGGAAGGAGATAAGCAGGGAAGGAAGGAAGAAAGGATGAGGAAGGAAGGACGGAAGGAAGGAAGGAAGGAGATAAGGAAAGAAGGAAGGAAGAACGAGGAAGGAAGTAAGTAAGGATGGAAGGAAGGAAGGAAGAGGAAAAAGGAAAGAAGGAAGGAAAAACGAGGAAGGCAGGAAGGAGATAAGGAGGGAAGGAAGGAAGAAAGGACGAGGAAGGAAGGAAGGAGATAAGGAGGGAAGGAAGGAAGAACGAGGAAGGAAGGAGATAAGGAGGGAAGGAAGGAAGAAAGAATGAGGAAGGAAGGACGGAAGGAAGGAAGGAAGGAGATAAGGAAAGAAGGAAGGAAGAACGAGGAAGGAAGGAAGAAAGAGGAAAAAGGAAGGAAGGAAGGACGAGGAAGGAAGGAAAGTAGGTAGGTGGAAGTAAGGAAGAAAATCATGGGTTTGTGATCTAAACATGAGGAACCAATTTTAGTCAGCTGTAGCCTAGTGGTTAAGGTATTGGACCAGTGATCAGAAAGTCACTGGTTCAAGCCCCACCACTGCCAGGTTGCTGCTGTTGGGTCCTTGAGCAAGGCCCTTAACCCTCAATTGTTCAGACTGTGTACTGTAACTGTAATGTAAGTCGCTTTGGATAAAGGCGTCTGCTAAATGCTGAAAATGTAAATGTAGTCAGTGTTACACTGGTGCTGTTGTTCTGGTTATAATGACCCAAATATTATTTATCTTTGATATTTACTAATACATGAAGATTCTTATTCGTTTTAATTAGCAGGAGTTCACATTAAGGGTCCGTTAGTGGAGCGTTTTCTAGACACCAGTGATATAGAAGCACAGTTCTGGACCTGGATCTAAGTCACAGTTTTAATGGATTGTAAGCCATGACTTCAGCATGTGAGGCTGGATTGCTGATGGTCAGGATTTCAATATAATACAAATAAAACACACCACTGCAGCTGATTACAGTTCATTAATACAAGCAGAGTCCTGCTGATCAAAAACAGCAATCAAGCAAACGAGCAAACTAAAACTTAAGCTTCTCCTTGATCAACATCTGATTAAACACTGCAGGTTCCCTTTAACAGGCTAATTAGCCCACTGTGCTAAACCCTGACTGGAGACTGGAGCTGTGCACGTCTGAATTTAATGATACGCATGTTAACGTGGCCTCGCCCGGAGACCTTTCAGGACTTGAAAGTGAGCAGCGTTAATAGCTGGTCTTCAACCTTCAAGACATTGAAATGCTTGACTTATTGTCTAGGGATTTAATAATCATTCTTCTCTTTATTCAGAGCTGGGATACAGAACATGTATGGTTATGTTTTCAATGTTCAGCTCAGTATTAATATAAAAAAACAAAAAAAACAACAATGTATGGAATCACGCTGTGCCCAGCTCATCAGAAGAACGTTCCAGACTTCACTCAGACCTTCACTCTGGCATGAGTTGTAACTTCACTCTGGCATGGCTTACAGTTGCCAGTGCAGATGCCTCTCCATCGGCTAACTAATCACAAGCTGTTCTTTAATCTTTGTGTAGTTTGTTTGGGAGGGGCAAACTGAATCTCTGGGTCTGTCTGAACACCTAGTGATACTCTCAGCATTTTACATCATCCTACATGCTCTCCTGAGAATAGGGCGTTGTTAAATTCTTAGATTCTTTAAAATGCTCCTACTGAGGCGCCTTAATTCTGAGTGATAATCTGACTGAATAATGAGGGAGCGATTTGTAAATCCGGGCTCGTCAGGGACAGTTTAATAATACATTCGTCTTATATAGCGCCTTTCATAATACCAAGGACGCTTCACATAGTGAATACAGTCAAAAAACAACAATCAAATAGAGACAAGAGAAGAAGAGTGAAAGTGCTGAGAAAACAAGAGCATTTTAAGAAGAGATGTAAACTCAGAGAGAGAGGAAGAGAGACGAAGAGGGAGAGGAAGAGAGTTCCACAGTGTCGGGGCAGCAACACTAAATGATCTACCACCCATGGTGGTCAACCTATACCTGGGTATAACCAGGAGACCAGCATCAAACGATCTTAACCTGCGGGAAGGGACATAGCGATGTAAAAGATCAGTTTAACCGTTTTTGGTACACGGAGGGAGACGTTAGCTGGCCTGTTAGCCTGTTAGGTTTGAACGGCCTGAGGCTAACTGTGTTAGCTTAGTAAGCAAAAACTGCAGAAATGTAATTGGCATAAACTCTAAGTAGTGTGTCTCAATTATCTGCCTCATGAGTTCGATGTCTTATTAGAATCCTCTCTACTGAGGCAGCTGATCAGGTAGGCAGTAGGCAGCAAGGCAGCTCACTAGGTTTTCAGAAAGACCCAAGACATCTGAAAAAGAGGTGAAGGTGCTGCCATGACCTAGCTAATCTCTTGACCTGAATTTGATAGAAAATGTACAGTTTATCAGAGGGACCCTCATAAATATTGCTGGTAAAATGGGCCGAAATCAAACCACAATGCTGCGATGTTTCCTACTACAGGCATTTTGTACATGGAATTGTCAACAACAGCTTTAAAGTAGAGAGCAAGACGGGGGGAGCAAAAAAGCCGTATTATTAATTATTTACCAGCAAAATACACTTTTCTGGTATTGGAAAAATGACCAGACGATTGACCGTGTGACTGTCGGACGTGTATGTTTCACCTATATCCTGCGTATGTGCATCCGTAGACCCTGCTGGACCTCGGAGCAAGCCCGGACTATAAAGACAGCCGTGGTTTGACGCCGCTGTATCACAGTTCCATGGTGGGTGGGGACCCGTACTGCTGTGAGCTACTCCTGCACGACCACGCTCAGCTGGGCTGTGTGGATGAAAACGGCTGGCAGGAGATCCATCAGGTACCAAACACCCTCAGAAAAAACGCCCCGTATTCCACGTTAAACTGAAGACTAGGAGCACTTTTACACATGCATGATTTAGCCTGTTGTACTGAGACCGCGGCGCTTTAAAGCTCCTGACGTGATGTGATCAGAAAGGTGGAAAAACATCAAGTTCACTCGGTTTAAAATACAATAACCAGCACTTAATGATTCATGAACACAAAGGAAGAAATGATCTTTATAAATTTACTGGGTTTTCTGATGATCTGCTGGCAAAAAAAAAGAGAATGTTATTTATTAATTCTGTTCAACCGTCATTTAAGTGACAAAAGTTAAGGGCACTTAAATTACTGACTCTGGATCCAGTAAAAGAGCTCCAGACCATCACACGTCCTCCTCTAAATGTGACAGTTGATGTCACACACTAGGGAACGATTCTTTGGTCTGCTCAGTGGGGTACAGAAACATGACAAAGTGAAGAATTGGATGTGATTTATCGACCCATATGAGCTTCTCTCAGTCATCAGTCATCTGCTGGCTGTGCTGCAAACGTGTTAAACCTGCAGCTCAAAGTCTTCTCAAGCTGGGATTGAGGTTCTGTTGACTCTCATACCCCTTTTCCACCAAAAAAAACATGGTTCTTGAACTGGTTCTGTTCAGGTTTCTCAGAACCTTGGTGTTCTGTAGAGAACCGACTCGCGTTTCCACCAGTTTTTGAGAACCAAGCCTGCGTCATCAACGGTGGGCGTTGCTTAACGAGAGTTAAGAGTAGTCATATCATTATGGACCGTGTAGATTATGTGCGAGCATTTGTGTTGTTACAGATGTTCGTTTTTATGTAAAAAGCATCAATCAAATATCGGTGATTAGAAGACGTAGACGTGTTTGTCTCAGTTGTTGTTTTCTTTAGTTCACTGACGTGAGAAACGTTTTGCGCTTCGGTTTCACCGCGACTCTCTGCGCAAATAGCCGATTTGCTCGCCGCTCGACTCGGGCGATAAAACATCATTAAAGTTCCACAACACAAACATCCATCTGTGTGAAATAAACATCAAATCTACTCTAAAATACAACATGTATCTGTGTTTAACTGGATTTAATTCACGTGTGTTTGTGCTTCACGCTTTATTTTTCACGTTAAGCGTGTTTCGTTCTGTTCGGGTCACTTTTATCACGTCATATCACACAATTTACCTTTTTAAAGGTGCTTTGAAAATATCAGTGGCAAACTGGCTCGAAATTTAATCAGGTGAACTTTAAAAGATAAAAATGCAGCATACGAGACACCAGCTGACGCCATTGTTGCTGTCGCTATGCTGTACAACATGACACGCCCACAGGTGACATCACCGTTCGGGCTGAAAAACCAAGTATTCTGTGGTGGCAGATCGGCCCGCTAGTTCGCTGTCTGGAACCTCTTTTTTCCGGTGGAAACACGCGGAACCGGTTCAAAGTCAAGTTCGGGAACCGGAACGGGCTCCGTTCTGCGTCGGTGGAAAAGGGGTATCAGATTAGCTTAGTAAGCTAAAACTGCATTGACGTAATTGGCGTAATCTCTGTCTAAGTAGTGCGTCTAAATAATCTGCCTTATGAGTTCCATGTCTTATTAGAATCCTCTCTACTGAGGCAGCTGATCAGGTAGGCAGTAGGCAACAAGGCAGCTTACTAGGCTTTCAGACAGACCCAATATGTAAATACGGTAAATAATATGCTAATATTATTTGAAGCATGTGAGATTTCATTCACGTCCTCGTACTCACACCTACAGGTAATTTGGAGCAAACGATTCATCTTTTACATCACATGTGCAGTGAGTGTGTGTGTGTGTGTGTGTGCTCATGAATGTGTGTGTCCACGTCTAAGTGCTTCAGTAGAGGAAGTCTGACTCACGGTACAACCGGGGACGTTTTGTCCCGGTGTAATTTAGGTCCTCTCCAGTCCATTTTCACATTCTGAATAACTTCCACATTACAGACGTTACAGTACGTGATTGTGTATGTAGTTCTTTATCTCTCACAAACTCTCATTACCACTTTCTACATCTCTCTCACTTCCTTTCTCTCTCTCTCTCTCTCTCTCTCTCTCTCTCTCTCTCTCTCTCTCTCTCTCTCTCTCTCTCTCTCTCTCAGGTACCGAGGGCCTCTTGTTCAATTTTCAGCATTGATTTACTCACCGCACTTCATTCTCATGTCGAGTGGCTGTAGTTCAGTAGTAGAGAATTTAATGGTGACATTGATAATGCAAAACAAATCTGCTGGATTCATAATAAAGCAGAGCAGAAGGTCATGAGCAGGAACTGAACTGAGACTAAAACCTCCTAAAGAAGCGTCTCTGAAAGGCTCTTTAACAAACGGTTTAGAGACAAATTCAGTGTAAACAATCCCGCGTCTGTCTGATTTGTTTCTTTAGACGTGATGTGCTGTGTTTGATGTTTGGGTTCTGAGTTTGTACTTGAATTTATGAGGCTGATGAAGCAAAGAATAAATAAGGACTAAATATTTTATGTAAGTGCATACGCACATAATCTAGAGCAGCGGTTCTCAACCTTTTTTGCAGCACAATCCGGTTTCATATAAGATATAATTTCATGGACCTAAGCTTTTTTCGATGCAATGAGACGCTACTCCCACCTAGTGGTGATTTAAGACAATAACACCCAAAGAGTTTTGGAAATGTAATTGCTCTTGTAGCGACCTCTGATTATTTATTCTTGCTGTGCGGCCCGGTAATAAATGCGGCCCAGTCCGTGGCCCGGTGGTTGGTGACCACTGATCTATAGCGCAGTGGCTGATCTGCTGATGGGGTTTAGTACACAGTATGAGTTGTAACATTCACGGATTTAGTGGCCGCTTTATCCTGGTCATAATTTAGGTGGGAAACAAAGGTACTCACTCATTAATACTCACTTACATCTATAGTCATTCAATGTGTCCTTCTCCTCTGACCTCTGTGTTACAACAGAGATGCTCATTTCAGTAATAGTTAACCACAGAACCCGTCTCCCCCCGAATGTTAAACAACCCCAACACCACTAACCATTAACTTGGTTCTGCTTGTAAATAATTATCTTTGGTCCCTGCTATCATTAAAATTCTGAAAGTTAATGTTATGACCCCTACTCTTCTTTAAAGAAAATAAAGGGCATAGAATACAATGTTTAAAGTGCAGTAAGGTTTAAGTATTTATTTCCAATGCTATTTACAGATATACAGAAGAAAACTATCTACAACTCTAACACCAGTATAGATTAAAGCTGTAGGGTGAGCATGGGTCAAAACAATAAACAAAACCTCCAACCAACTACAAAGCAAATTCAACTAAACTAAGCACTAAACAAAAACATAATCCTAAGCCTTTCTAGCTATCAAAAACAAGAGAAAAGAGTAATCAGCTCACCCCAACCAACCATCATCACGTAGTGGATCTGAATGCCAAGATTAATTGCTGTTCTTACACTATTTTTGGATCAGGAGTTTGTAACTCTTCTACTATTCATAACATATTCATTTCTTAATTTTTGTGGCATCGACTCTCCAGTAGGTGTGAAAATTTTACTTAGGGTTATAATGTTATAACACAGCTATGTCTTTTTTGCCTACAACTGTGTGTTGGAGCAGACACTGAACTCACCACAGATTTAATAAAAAGCAAAATAACCATAATAATGATAGTGAAAGAATATCATTTGAACCTAACAGTGTTTTTGAAGTCTACAGAGCACACCAGTGTCATTTCAATAATGTAATGATGTATATGAATGAGTATTTATTCATGAATAAAGGCTGATTAGCACCTCAACACCAGCGCAGCAGTCATCTATAGTTCTGATTTGTGTATGATACACTGCTCATTGCTACTGTGTGTGTGTGTGTGTGTGTGTGTGTGTGTGTGTGTGTGTGTGTGTGTGTGTGTGTTTCAGGCCTGCCGTCATGGTCATGTGCAACATCTGGAGCACCTTCTCTTCTATGGAGCTGATATGAGTGCACAAAACGCCTCTGGAAACACTGCCCTACACATCTGTGCCCTCTACAACCAGGTAAAACTCACGGTCACTCATACAGACTCGCAGAAACACACAGGGATCAGTTTATCTGACCACTACGTACTTCTGTACTAGCACCCAAGTGGTGGAACCTTTGTTCTAACAGGGTTTCAGCAGATTTGTATCCCTGGACTGTTGTCCACTTAAATTAGAGTAGGGAAATGGTGGGTGGCCAAAGCCCTGCGATGGATTGGTACCCTGCCCTGTGTCCAGTGTTTTCCAGTAAAACCAGACCTGCTGTGAAGGGATAAAACAGTACAAATAAAAATGTCCCTGACCAGGAACAATAGCTTAAATATTATTGG
This sequence comes from Trichomycterus rosablanca, assembly GCF_030014385.1. NCBI lineage: Eukaryota > Metazoa > Chordata > Actinopteri > Siluriformes > Trichomycteridae > Trichomycterus > Trichomycterus rosablanca. The sequence goes on from NC_085998.1 coordinate 37,035,253, forward strand.
TCTTTTGGTCAGACTCGACGTTTCAGCCTTTAAGCCAGTGGCCGCATGTTTCTCTGGTCTGTGGTCACTGACGTCTGTGTTTTGTAGTTGTTGGATTACGTCTGAGCACCCGGACAAATCTAGTTTGGATTTTCTTCCTGACCCTGGTATAAAGATCCCGTTTAATGGACGATGGACTGTCGTTTATACAAATGATGTTATGACCTGCAGTTGCTCTAAGTGACATTTCTGACTTGTATCATGTAATATTTACCTGCTGAGATGTAGGTTAGTGTCAGGAATGTAAAACTGACCTAGAATTTAGTTCAGGGCAGTAAATCATTCATACAGCTGCTACAGAAGCTTCATACATACATGATGATGTAGAAATAATGCATTATGATACTTTCGGATGATTTAATGCATGCTGCTGTGCTCTCTGCACATTATTACAACCACAGTTCCAAAAAAGTTGGGACAGAAATAAAAACAGTCAGCATTGAACGACCTGGATTATATGTAATCTTTTATTCAGGACTGTGTAGTACCTCGGTTGCTCATGCCATTAGCACTAACACACCGCCATTTCATGACGGACTCTGGCTTTTAAACTCAGCATTCATAACGATCGTAATTGTCCTTTTCCTCTTTCCTCTTTGAGAGCACATGGACTCATCAGAACACAGCACACATTTCCTCTGTGTCTCATCCATCTCAGATGAGCTCGAACCCACAGAAGTCAGTTGTGTTTCTGTAAGCTAATGATCTGACCTGCGGTGATGAACTGTGATTAGGGTTTTCTCAAGAGTTAAGAGTGAAGTATTCCAGAGCACATGTGGTTATACTCGTTACAGAAGCACGTCTGTGTTTAATGTAGTGCGTGCAGTATTGTTATTTAGACTTGATCTTTACAGTGCACAGTTTTTTAATAATATCTGTGAACGGAACCGACATCTGGGCTGAACGCACAGACAGCGTAAAGTTTATTACAAATTTGGAAAACATAGGCGCTGAGTCTGAAAATGGATGCAAAGAAAAAAACGAAACTAAAAACGACACCCCAGTTGGTGGCGCTTAGGTAAGGGACCCTGATTGGCAGATAGAGGCGCCTGTGCAGAGTACATAGGTGATAAAAGGGTTCCGCTAAGGGCTGCGCGCGGGTCGGAGGAGACGTGAGCAGCAATATAACCACCTCGACTGCAATCAGGGATCCCCCAGCAGCGGAAGACAAATTGGGATTACGCTAAATTGGGAGAAAATGCATAAAATGCATAAAATAAATAGAAAAAAACATCAATCAATAATTGACATAACAGAATTAAGGAAATGATACGTACGTACGTTTAGCCGGACAGCGTAAAGTTTATTACAGACTCAGAAAACAGAAAATTTGGAAGACATAGGTGCTGAGTCTGAAAATGGATGCAACTAAAAACAACACCCCAATTGAGGCAGTTAAAAAACACTATAGCTGCGTCCGGAATCGCATACTTACAGAGTACGTACTAGATTGGAGGAAGTATGCATTACTCAGCCGGTACAGAACAGTATGCAGTATGCACACAACACCGCTACGTACTACATCCGCATCTTACCAACGTCAAGTGATGACGTTAGGACGTGATGACGTAATATCACCATAGTTACAGACTCGTTACAAACCCCACTCACCAAAATTTTGGATATTTATCATCTTTTTGTTATTTATTCATCTTTAAAATTTTTATTTGATTTATCTTACTTACACTTGTAAACAGAGGACTCTCCGTTTTCCGCTTTCTTTCTTGTTTCTTATTCCGCTTCGAACGCCTACGCAGCTCCAGTTGCATTATGGGATACATTAGCGGACCACAAGTGTGCATCGCTTGCATACTCAAACATGTCTGCCCAATAAGTAGGTCATCCGGGTACTTCTCACGTACCTTTTTGTGTATACTATGTATTCGGACATACTAACCGCTCTCGCGTCCTCATTTCGCGTGCTGTTGAGTATGGAAGTATGCGATTCCGGACGCAGCTTATGTGTCAGAGTCCTGGCAATGATTGACCCAGGGAGTCTGTGGCAGCCCTGGAGACGGCCCAGCGTGTAGAGAGTGAGTCAAACGGGCCTTGTTTAAGGGTCCGAGTCTGTCTTGTGGCCTGTTGTAAAAGAGAGAGAGAACAGAAGGTTAGTGCGTGGTTTTCTCCCGGAGAGTTCTCCCCTACTGCTGTCTACATGGGCCGTTTTATCCTCTTCCCTCGGCATTGCAGCTGAGCCGTTTATCTGCTGCCAGCCATGTGTGATCAGCCTGCCCCACCCTTGGCCTCCACGTTTTGTGGTCCACAACGCTGGTTGCTTGGGGTTTCAGCTCCTTGGCGGAAGCTTCGGAGCACTGGCGTGGCTCTGCTGTCCTTTGGTGTCACATATCATGGACTGTAAATGGTAAAATCCCTAAATGCCCCACTACTCTTCCTGTTAGTATAGATTTGTGACCTAAAACATTTTAGCCAGCGGTAGCTCAGAGGTTAAGGTACTGGACTAGTAATCATGAGGTTGCCGGTTCAAACCCCACAATCGCCAATATCCCCTGAGCAAGACCCTCAATTGCTTGAATTGTATTCAGTGATAACTGTAAGTCGCTTTGGATAAAAGCGTCTGCTAAATGTAGTAAATGTAATGATTTAAAATGTGTTTTAATGCAGCCGTGCTTTAAATTGATGTGGGATACGTTAATGCAACTGTGAAAAGCATTGTTCAACAGAAAGAAAGAGAAGAATCCCAGAAATATAAGGATAGCAAGCACTGCTGTGTTGGTATTATTTTAATGACATTATATAAGCAGTAAAGAAAAAATATGCCAGCTTGTACTTCCACTGATTGTTCAGTCATGTGAAAAATGAAATTTAACCAGTTAGGATTTGAGGACTAAAGAAGGTCTGAGGGATTAGTAAAGCCAGAGAGGAGTATCAGGAGGCTTTGCATTTCAAATGGGCTTAAATGGTGTCGAGCGTGTCCAGTCTTATTCATCGTGGCTGCAGGTTTTCAAACCAGCCAGATGAATGAAACCACTGGATGTAACATCTGGCTGATGTGTGTATGTAAAATGTTTGTGAATATGACCAAACACTCCTGCTTTAAACTGTTCACCAAACTGCAGATATAAAAGACCTGAAATGTTTTTTATCTGATCTGTGATGCTGTTAAATATCAATTAGTAAATAGGCGCCCAAGTGGCGCGGCGGGATATTCCACTAGCACACCAGCGCCGAGATTCTTCAAATGTGAGCAGCAATATACCCACCTCGACTGCAATCAGGGATCCCCCAGCAGCGGAAGTCAGATTGACTACGATAAATTGGGAAAACTTGGGAGAAAATGCAACAATAAATAGAAAAAACTATCAATCAATAATTAACGGAACAGAATGAAAGAAATTATACGTAAACGCTAATGTAAAGAGTCTTAAATTGTTCAATCTTGATCTCTAAATCCTAATCTCACAGTAAACCTCTCTTAGCCTATAATGCATTTACTGTTTGGGTGCTTTGTGGGATATTTTCATATTCTGTATACATGCACACGGCGTCTCTACTGCAGTCACATTCCAGTCACAGACGTCTTCACTCTCTCCGCTGAATGAGATCTTTTAGGGATGCAGACGTGCAGACAGCATTCTCATACATCATAAAGCCCAAACGTAAAGCTTAGAAACTAGATTTCTTCCTGAGCTATTACTTTCGTAGATGAAAAGTTTCTCTCGTTGCATATTGAATAAATATGTATAAGGACGCTCGGCTGTAAATCACACCCACACTCGATCTGATTCTGTGGAACACATTTTAATCCTGGGTTCAGCTTGTACTACAAATGAAATCACCAGTACCATACCAGCACAACACACACTAACACACCACCACCATGTCAGTGTCACTGCAGTGCTGAGAATGATCCACCACCTAAGTAATACCTGCTCTGTGGTGGTCCTGTGGGGGTCCTGACCATTAAAGAACAGGGTGAAAGGGGGCAACAAAGCATGCAGAGAAACAGATGGACTACAGTCAGTAATTGTAGAACTACAAAGAGCTTTTACTGTATATGGTAAGTGGAGCTGATAAAATGGACAGTGAGTGTAGAAAAAAGGAGGTGGTTTTAATGTTATGGCTGATCGGTGTATTTCAATCAGCAAAATTGCTTCGTATGTATGATGCGCACAACGTTCATTATATTATTTTAGCTTGTCAAGAGCTTTCGTGATGATTTCTGGGTGAGGTTGCATGTCGGGGTGGGGGGTCGGTAAGTTCAATGTCGGCACAGGGAGGGGGGTGCATGTCCAAAAAGGTTGGAAACCCCTAGCCCTAATGTACAGGGCTTGATCCAAAGGAATTCCAGGAGCATCAGCTTAATCCCACTAAACTTCTTGAATGAATTAGAACATTGATTGTAAATTTGTCCTTCTTCTGGTCACAGATTCTCATTGACACTTCAACATCTTGCAGAAAGCCGTCCAAAAACAGTGAACGGTGTTAAAACCACAACACACGCTGCTGACCGGGCACCATCTGAATGAGCCAAATACAAAACCGAAGAGAAATGCTCAGTGAATGTCATTTATAAATAATGCACAATAATGTCTTCTCGGCCCCATCAGCACTCCAGATGTACTAATTTTAACCCGAGGAAACATGACAGAGTGGGGTGAACTGCTGTAGGGCATGAAAAGCATGTCTGAGAGATACTTATTAACATTTACAGCATTCTACAGACTCTTTTATGCAAAGTGACTTACATTTCTAATTTAATATAGTGCCAGCAACTGAGGGTTGAGTAGCTTGATTAACCCTTTATGGTCTGCTAAATACTTGGGTAAAAATAAAGAACAGCTTTTCTGTTTTCTTTTATGTCAACTTAAAGCTAGCAGCTGAAAAATCATCCATGAAAATTACACCAGTTTGCTAGAGGCTCATTAAAAATACTATGTGCACTTGTTAAAATATAGTAATTGTTTGTTGTCGATATTGTAACGTTATAGACAGAAACGAGACGCTTGCGGTAAAAAATGGTAGAGGCTTTAATTTGTAGGGCTGAACCAAAAACAGTAGTCAAAGTACAAGCGTGGGTCAAAAGCAGATAATCACCGAACCAAAGCATCAAATCCAAAACACAGTCCAGCAGGGGAAAACGGTAGACAGAAACAGGATCGAAAACCAGATACAGTAACTCGGAAAACACGGCACAAAAGGGCAAGCCAGAAATCGAAGTGGAAATATGAAAACGGGTCAAAGCATGATATAAACAAACAGAGAAAGATAGGTAAGGGGAAGCACGACAGGTATAGTCCCAAGAAACTAAGAAATGCAAAGAAATATTTATTTAAACATTATTTTCTTGGTGAGACCATTAAAGAATTAAGGGCCCAGTAGTGGCAATTTGTTAGAGGGGCTTTTTACCTTTGTGTGTTACCTTTTGTTCTTAAACAATAGTTTTGTGTTGCTTTATGTTTTCCTTAATTTATATTCCATTTTATATGCAAAAACAGAAGAAATCAGTCGAGGATGTTTACAGCTCTGTATCTATACAGTACAGCCTGTATCACACAGAAAGATTGTGTGTGTTCATAAGTGTGTGTTCACTATATAACGCTGGTTCTGATTTTTCTTCATTCGGTCTGTAGCAATGAGATTACACTCCAGCTGACCCGCACTAATGTAACTTCCAGCCTGGGTAAAGCCACATATAACGGCTGATCGATAACGGAGCAAAACAACAATCTAACACAAACAGAAATGAGAAGATCGTCCGGTGCTTTCTCATCACGTCTCCTGACACTGAGCTGCACTACATACTTATACATACTTATTAATTTGTCTCCAGTGGATTCAGAAAGTATTCAGACCCTTAACATGACACGTAAAGGGATTTGATCTTAAAATCTAATTATAATAATAATATTTTTATGCCTTTCACAATCTCAAGGTCGCTTTATAGGAGAGATTGAAAAGAAAAGTCTTCAGAAGAGACTTAAAAGAAGAAACAGTGGAACAGTCACACAGAGAACGTGGCAGAGAGTTCCAAAGCTTAAGATCTATAGCACTGAAAATCTACCACCCATTGAGGAGAGTCTAGTGAGAGGCGTATAGAGGAACCTGCCACCAGAGGGATGTAGGAGCTTTAAACGTAAAGAGCAGAATTTTGTATTTGATACGTGACATTACCGAAAGCCAGTGCAGTTCATTAAGAATGGGGGTGACGTTGGCCGACGTGTACATCAAAAAGGCATAACATTATGACCACCTTCCTAATATTGTTTATATTTTTAGCAGGAAAGCCCGAGTATAGAGAATTACAGTAATGAATATGAGAGAAATGAAGGAATGAACCAGGGTTTTGGCAGCCGTGCAATGTTGCAAAGGTGGAAAAATGCAGATTTGGTTAGTGAGCTGATGTGGGAGTCAAACATTACTCCGAGGTTCCTAACAGTAGTTGAAGGCTTTCTCAAGACATTGTCAATGTTGATGACAAAATTAGGCATTTTATTAATGATATTCTTGGACGCGAGTAACAGAAGTTCAGTGGTAGCCTTGTGGGTAGAGCTTTGGGCTATAAGTTGGAAGATTGTCAGTTGGGTCCTTGAGCAAGGCCCTTAACCCTGTCTGCTCCTGGGGTGCCGTACGATGTCTGACCCTGCGCTCTGACCCCAGATTTTAAACAAGCTGGGATATGCGTAGAAAGCATTTCATTGTACTGTACACCTGTATATGTAAACTTCAAAAATGTGTTTCAAAAATGTTTAAAATGTATTTAAACATCAACAATTTAAATCTCTTAAAATGTATAAGTGAGTATTTAGACCGTTTGCTTTGGCTCTAAGTGCAAATAGTGGTCAGCTGCCTCCTGTTTGCTTTAATTATCCTTGAGAAGTGTCCAGAACTCAGCTGGAGTCCACCTGATGCAATCTGAATAGAGCGGACACATAGAGCGCCTTTGGAAAGGCAAACACCCGGGTCTGTAAGGGCCCATAATTTACACTGTATTATCAAAACAAAAATCAAACCGTGAAGTCCGAGGTAGCATCTGTGAATCCCAGTGATCAAATTGTTTGAAAAATGTTATGCTGATGGTAGTTATTCACAGTATACATTAAATGCAACACATATGAGCAGGTAAAAAGACCTGAGTTACTGCCGTATGGTACAAAGGAAACCCACGATTTGCTGGCTGTTGGGACTTTTTAGAGACAGGATCAAACCCAAGACTTAAGAAACAGTTTTATTGTGCAACACCCATTTAACCAGCTACACCATTGTGTTAAGGAACAGCAAACCCTTTTAAAAATAGAAGGTTGATTTTAAAATATCCAAACTGACTCTCATAAACCTTTTACCAAAACAACATGAGCAGATAAAAAGACCTGAGTGACTTCCATATAGGACAATGGAAACCCATGAATTGCACTTGACGCCAGGGGACAAGAAGGCTACGGCGTATGGTACGGACCAACAGAAGTTCAACTGCGTCTCAGATAATGTTCTCAGATCATTTTAATACTGGTGATGAGGTGGTTGTGCCACAACACAGTGCATCAACTTCATCTGTTGACTGGGCTGCGCAGTCAGAGGTCAGTCAAATGCCTCTTGAACTCTGGTCCACCACTTAAAGCATCTACATTGGGAATGCAGGAATCAGAACTGGGTATCAGATCAATGGAGCAAGGTTCCACTGGTCCAACGATGACTCCAGGAGTCATTGTAGAAACATCCACCTTGTGATGTATAGACAAGAACCTGCTGGTACCAAACATATAATGAATTGATTTTATCTTCATGTCTTACCACAGCTTCATCCTTGTTGCCAATCCATCGTGGCCCCTCGGAATTACCAGTAATGTTTGCATGTAGGAACCCGACCGGCATCACCTTATATCTCAGCCCTAGTGTCCTTGCATTGTTTACAGTTGTGCCCCCAGATACACGTGTGTTCAGATCTCCTGCTGTCTACACGTGTGTGTGCAGGAGTGAGTTCATCCGTGTGTTAATGTGTTACTGTGGTTTCAAATGATTGTAGTTTAAGGAGGCTGTAATACAGTCAGTGTTCGAGAGGAGGGTGCAGATTGATTCCGGGAAGTGTAAAAGAGTGTTCTCAGTGCCCTTAATTAAGGAGTCCAGGGGTCAGTACTTAGCTTAAATGAGAATGAGAGGGATTGCATGAGGAGAAGTACTTCAAGTGTATGTGGTCGTGAGACCGAGCGTAGAATAGAACATATTTTTGTTTAAAATTATAAAGACAAAGTTTTAAAAATGATTAAATGAGTTCTTAAGCACCTGTAAGAACGTGTACTAATCAGACGAACACACAAAGTTTCTCAAAGTGTCTCCACAATGATATGGACAGTTTGATCTCCCGTCATAAGCGAGCTAATCACGGCTTTTTTATGACCCAAACAAACACCCATGTAGTCTAACAGCTAATGCATGCTGGTCCTGTGGCGTCGTTCGGTGTGCATCAGGCCTTTTATGACTTATGCATCATTAAGTTCGACCTTCCTGAGAGGAGCAGCCCGGGGTGCGGAATTATTCATTATTCCACAGTGACTTGTAATGACAGGGTCTGTGTCACTGGTGAGGAAGGGCATTCCACCAGTCACCGCCAGCTCTCCACCACATACCGGTTATACACCCATCAGCCATAACATTAAAACCACCTCCTTGTCCATTTTATCAGCTTCACTTACCATATAGAAGCACTTTGTAGTTCTACAATTACTGACTGTAGTCCATTTGTTTCTCTGCATGCTTTGTTAGCCCCCTTTCATGCTGTTCTTCAATGGTCAGGACCCACACAGGACCCCCACAGAGCAGGTATTATTTAGGTGGTGGATCATTCTCAGCCCTGCAGTGACACTGACTGGTATGTTTTTTTAAAATACCGTGTCCACTCACTGTCCACTCTATTAGACACTCCTACCTAGTTGATCCACCTTGTAGATGTAAAGTCAGAGACGATCGCTCATCTATTGCTGCTGTTTGAGTTGATCATCTTCTAGACCTTGATCAGTGGTCACAGGACGCTGCCCACGGGGCGCTGTTGGCTGGATGTTTTTCGTTGGTGTACTATTCTCAGTCCAGCAGTGACAGTGAGGTGTTTAAAAACTCCAGCAGCGCTGCTGTGTCTGATCCACTCATACCAGCACAACACACACTAACACACCACCACCATGTCAGTGTTACTGCAGTGCTGAGAATGATCCACCACCTAAATAATACCTGCTCTGTGGGGGTCCTGTGGGGGTCCTGACCATTGAAGAACAGGGTGAAAGGGGGCTAACAAAGCATGCAGAGAAGCAGATGGGCAACAGTCAGTAATTGTAAAACTACAAAGTGCTTCTATATGGTAAGTGGAGCTGATTAAATTGACAGTGAGTGTAGAAACAAGGAGGTGGTTTTAATGTTATTGTACAATTATTGTACCGCCTAGCATTTACATCGGTGCTCACACGCTGCTCGTACACTTATACATAAGGTTCAAGTGCATCACATTTACTGAGGCGTCCTAGCAATCCTACAGCAATTCAGTTAGCAATCAGTCAAAATGTCCAAGATGTCGAAGTGTAAAGCAGCTAAAAATCACGACTCAGGTAACTCAGTTTGGAAACTAACAACCAGTTCTGTGGGCGCCGAGAGGGGGTCAAAACACGGATTACTATTTATTGTTTTTGACACCGTCACTGGATGTTCTAGGTTTACATTCAACTATTAAGGTCGCTGTGCTGTGTATCGTAGCTTCTATTTATTCCATCATTCAGTTTATGAGTGTTATTTAATGACTAATGATTTTCCCATAACTGTAGTAGGTTCCTATTTATACAATTTTACAAACGCACACAGTGAAAGCAAAGTTCATAAAGGCGGCAGGGAGTCGTGCTGAGCTTCATTAGCGATTTTAGTTTGCTAAGTCGGGCTGATTTAACGACGTGCTCGCTCTGAACGCCTCATATGTTATTCAGCAGCTCTGCTAATGTAATTAAACATGCATTTAAAGTCACTGACTCACCCAGTGTCTCTGTGTCATTGCCCTGATTGTGGAAGCAAGGATTTGTGTTAAAAAGGCAGCAAAGTGGCAAATAAAAACAGTTTTTTTATTAATTCTAAACATATTTCCTTACCAAACTGAACTGTATGAACTGCTTTTAAAGTCCAGCACCCTGACCATCATTGCCAAAATGAATGCATCTATCCAGGGTTTCCACTTTTTCTTATATAATACAATTTTAGGATAGTAAACAGGCACCAGACACTGTGTTAGTGACAGAAGGGAACATGTTTATACTGTAATCTCACCAGTAGAGGTCACTTACTGACCATATCTCCACATTACCCATCACACCGAGAGCAGACGTTGTGTAATGGAGCAGGTTAAAGTGCATGATTACATCTGACCCCCCTCTGATAGAGAGCTGTTTTTAAAAATCAGACATTATAGCACATTACAGAACCCGGTGAATGTAAAGCCGGGATGCAAGGTGTTCCCTTTAACAGCCACAGCGGGCGAGAGCGGGTGAGTGCGGTGGAACCGGTGGAAAATTGAAAGCTTTTAGAGTCAGAGTGTGACAGAGCGACTCAGTCATTACTCTGTTAATTCTGTTGGCGGCTGAAATTACATATCGATTTTCAATACATTTTTTTTTCACGCACATGCTCACTGTTGCGAATCAATAAAAGAGAACTTCAGCGTTTTCACTCCAGCTGCTGTAAGTGTGCCGTACTCCAAATTCTACTGAGCTAAAACTCACCTACTGGGCTCCTGTTACTCTGTAGATCCTGTACACCATCCATCCTTCTGCTGCAGTGTGTGTGTGTGTGTGTGTGTGTGTATGTGTGTGTGTGTGTGTGTGTGTGCGGAAATGTGTGTGTTCAAAAGAGAATTTTAAAAGACACAGGTCAGCACTAATGTTGGACGAAAAGGTCTGGCTCACAGTCAACATTCTAATTCATGTCAAGGTTGTTTAATGGGGTTGAGTGTAAGGATCTCTCACATTATGTACAGTACAGTTCTGCTGGTCCATTAAAGAGCTTATAAATATAATTAAGAACGTATGATTTATTTTTTATTATTTATTGTTAGAACAGCAAGAGGACCAGTACAGAAATCTAGAAATACCTCTGTAATAGAGAGGAAAAGCTGAAGGATGACCGAGGCTGATAGAGCATGATTAGGGTTTAAGCGTTAGCACCTCAGGAGGTGCGAGAGCTGGACTGAAATTCCAGACTAAACACCACAATTAGGAAAGTAGGACAGCGATCCCAGCAGGCTCACACTTTAAACACTCTGTGTGTGTGTGTGTGTGTGTGTGCGTGTGTGTGTGTGTGTGCGTAACAGAGACAGAAAGACTGTGGGAAGGATTCTAGGGCTTTTTGGTTGCTAGATTCCTGTATTGGTTCTTGTGAAGAAAAAATGCAGCTTCTCAACTTTTAAACTCAATGCAATTTATATAGTGTAATAACCAATGTAGTGTAATAACACATTAACAAGACTGTAATAACCATGTAATGTAATAAAACTGTATACATCATGTAGTGTAATAACACAGTAATAACCTTGCAGTGTAAAAACTCTATAGTATAATAAGACTGTAATAACTCTGTAGTGTAATAACCCTGTAGTGTAATAACCCTGTAGTGTAATAACCCTGTAGTACAATATCTCTGTAGTGTAATAACCCTGTAGTGTAATAACCCTGTAGTGTAATAACCCTGTAGTACAATATCTCTGTAGTGTAATAACCCTGTAGTGTAATAACCCTGTAGTGTAATAACCCTGTAGTGTAATAACCCTGTAGTACAATATCTCTGTAGTGTAATAACCCTGTAGTGTAATAACCCTGTAGTGTAATAACCCTGTAGTGTAATAACCCTGTAGTACAATATCTCTGTAGTGTAATAACCCTGTAGTGTAATAACCCTGTAGTGTAATAACCCTGTAGTACAATATCTCTGTAGTGTAATAACCCTGTAGTGTAATAACCCTGTAGTGTAATAACCCTGTAGTGTAATAACCCTGTAGTGTAATAACCCTGTAGTACAATATCTCTGTAGTGTAATAACCCTGTAGTGTAATAACCCTGTAGTACAATATCTCTGTAGTGTAATAACCCTGTAGTACAATATCTCTGTAGTGTAATAACCCTGTAGTGTAATAACCGTGTAGTGTAATAACCCTGTAGTACAATATCTCTGTAGTGTAATAACCCTTTAGTGTAATAACCCTGTAGTACAATATCTCTGTAGTGTAATAACCCTGTAGTGTAATAACCCTGTAGTACAATATCTCTGTAGTGTAATAACCCTGTAGTACAATATCTCTGTAGTGTAATAACCCTGTAGTGTAATAACCCTGTAGTACAATATCTCTGTAGTGTAATAACCCTGTAGTGTAATAACCCTGTAGTGTAATAACCCTGTAGTACAAAATCTCTGTAGTGTAATAACCCTGTAGTGTAATAACCCTGTAGTGTAATAACCCTGTAGTACAATATCTCTGTAGTGTAATAACCCTGTAGTGTAATAACCCTGTAGTACAATATCTCTGTAGTGTAATAACCCTGTAGTGTAATAACCCTGTAGTGTAATAACCCTGTAGTGTAATAACCCTGTAGTACAATATCTCTGTAGTGTAATAACCCTGTAGTGTAATAACCCTGTAGTACAATATCTCTGTAGTGTAATAACCCTGTAGTACAATATCTCTGTAGTGTAATAACCCTGTAGTGTAATAACCCTGTAGTGTAATAACCCTGTAGTACAATATCTCTGTAGTGTAATAACCCTGTAGTGTAATAACCCTGTAGTACAATATCTCTGTAGTGTAATAACCCTGTAGTGTAATAACCCTGTAGTACAATATCTCTGTAGTGTAATAACCCTGTAGTACAATATATCTGTAGTGTAATAACCCTGTAGTGTAATAACCCTGTAGTACAATATCTCTGTAGTGTAATAACCATGTAGTGTAATAACCCTGTAGTGTAATAACCCTGTAGTACAAAATCTCTGTAGTGTAATAACCCTGTAGTGTAATAACCCTGTAGTACAATATCTCTGTAGTGTAATAACCCTGTAGTACAATATCTCTGTAGTGTAATAACCCTGTAGTGTAATAACCATGTAGTGTAATAACACTGTAATGTAATAACCATGTAGTGTAATAACACTGTAATGTAATAACCCTGTAGTGTAATAACACTGTAATGTAATAACCCTGTAGTGTAATAACCCTGGTCACATGTCAAAGTGTAGTCTGTAGTCTGGATTTAGTGACTGACAGACTGTATAGTGAACTCGAGGCTCTATAATGAGACGTTAGCTGCTATTTTCTGGCCTTTTAATTCCTACTTTCACATTCAGCCACAGAGAGACTCACGATGACATTAAAGCACTGCTATAATAGCATCTCTCTCTCTCTCTGTCTCTCTCTCTGTCTGTCTCTGTCTCTCTCTCTGTTTTTTTCTTCTCTAGGATAGCTGTGCACGTGTCTTGCTGTTCAGAGGAGCAAAGAAAGAGATAAAAAACTACAACAACCAAACTGCCTTCCAGGTGAGAAGACAGGGTTATTTTTTATATATTTTATTTATTAAATTTCATTTATTATTTTATTTTTGCTACCTTGATATTGATTATAAATAAGAAATAGTTATTAATCTTATTCAATTTAATCTCATGCAGTAATAAACGCACAGGCAAAACATCTCCCTTATATGCACGCTTTATTTTTGATATTTAGCTAGATTATTGTCAAATTAATTAGTAATATTTAAGATAAGATAACACATTTATAGTAACACATTTATTTATATTTAGTACATTAATAATTAAAATTATCTAAATGGCATGAATTTATTCACATTCCTTATTCCTGTTAGGGTCATTTAGACAAAAGGTTTAGGAAATGCCCTTTTATTAGTCACAGATGGCAAAAAGTAGAACAATAAATCTTAGAACAAGGTGTATTTTCTGTTTTAAATATAAATTTTAAATGAAAAACTTAATTTAAAAAAAATCATACTTAAGCAGAGAATTCATCACAGTATTGCTGTGTGAACCTATTCAATCCATTGACTTCATTTAGCAAAAGGCAATACAATCAACAAAATTGGTCCAGCATAACTTTACAGTCACAAGAGAAACTTTTTTAAGGTAGTTAAAGATGAACTGACCAGTGAAAACAGGAATGGTGAAGCAAATTGGCATCTTTGCCAGCTTTTTACCAAATCAAAAGCAAACCGAATCTACAGCAACATTTCTGGGTTTCACATTAACCAGAAAAGACTTAATTGGCCCATAAAATACAAAATACGTAATTGAGACATAAAATCTGAACCAACAGACTGAGGAGCAGCTTTTTTCACAGAGCCGTGACCTCTATCATGCCTCTCTGCTTAACTCAAGAGCTAAAAATAAATAAATAAAGAAATACTGTACACACACACACACACACACACACACCACATGATGGATCATGAAAGAATATACCATGTACATATATTAAGCTTTTAGTCACCGTTACCAGATGCTACTCTAAATCGAGCATCTACTTGTTTATTAAAATTCAGAACACACATCTGTTTGTAAATATGAAAATATGAAAATAGTTTTGTACATTCTGATGTAAATTAGATTTGTGTTGCACAGTTTGACTTTATGCTGCTGTTATTAATGCTGCTTGTAATCAGGACCTCTATAGGAGAGACACCAGACGGAATTTCATCATACCTCAGTATAATGACAATAAAGAGTTTATTCTTATTCTATTATTATTATTATTGCTCAATTTTAGGTCAGATTACTGTTGCCCAATACTTCTCCTCTATGGACGTGGTCAGATACTGATTTTAATGACATAAAAGTCATGAACAAGGTCTTTATTTGTGATGTTCAGGTTCATCAGGCTCAGCTTCCGTCTCTTACACGCTGAATGTGCTTTTCATCCATCAGTGACAGAGTTTGTTCTGTGTTATTACAGACGTAACCTGATTAGTTTTGGAAGACCTGTCAGGGATCCTCACTATCCACTTCCAGTAGTGGCTTCTAAACAAACCAAACAAAAAACATAAACTGAGAACATCAAAAGAAGTCGGGACAGTAGGGAAAGTGTAAATAAAAACAGACTGCCATTATTCACTTGAAAACCAGACATGAGTCTGATTCTCTGTTCTCTTATTGCAGGTGGCTATCATAGCTGGAAATTTTGACCTGGCAGAAATAATAAAAGTTCACAAAGCATCAGACATTGGTGAGTACGCTGAATCTTCAGTGAATTTGTTCACGTTTACGGCTTTCAGCAAACGCTTTTATGTGGAGCGATTTACAATTGTTATATAGTTCAAGCAATTAAGGGTTTAGGGCCCAACAGTGGAAACCTAGCAGTGATGGGGCTTGAACGTTTTGGTTTATTTTGATAAGCCGAAGGTAATAGATTGTATACAGGAACAAATGTCTATTAAAGAAGCTTGATAACGTACACAAAGTGCTGTTTTTCGGGTTTTGCTACACAAAAAGGTGTCAGATACTTACAAAATGCAAGACCAGGGAACATAAGCCATTAATTAAAAGGTAAAAAAGTGTTATAAGGCACCAAATCCGCCCCACCCCACCCCCGAACTTGGGAATTTGTGCCTATTTTGTTTAAAGAGACAAACAAGCTTGGCTTACAATCCATGTTTCTTTTCATTTAAACCTGTTGTTTGAGGTCGTGACCACTGGAGTAGCTTCACACCGAACGCCACACTTCATGTCATTAAACATTAAACACCAGCCAGTTCAGCTGTCTGTGACCGAGGCTCCTGCCCCCGTGCCTTTTTAAAAAGCCACTCGAAGACTTTTTGCTTACACCATCGTGATTTAAAAGCGAGGTCATCTGGACCTGCTCAGCATTTTTGTACAGGTCACATTTACATTTTGTGTCAATACGTCGAATACGGTCATTCACGGGACGGCAGTTTTAGATCAGATCAATCTAAAGTGGAACAGCGTGAAATAGATCGTATTGTACAATCGATCCAGCTATGGTGAGACAGTCTATCAGTTAGTTTATGAATAACAAATTACATCAGTTAGGCATAATATTATGACCACCTTCCTAATATTGTGTTGGTCCCCCTTCTTCAGCAGTTTGAGCTACAGTTGCTCGTCTGTTGGATCGGGCCACACGGGCCAGCCTTCTCTCCGCACCTTGGCCCTGTTGCCAATTTTCCACTGTTCCTTCCTTCCTTGGACCACTTTTGATAAATGCTGACCACTGCAGACCGGGAACACCCCACAAGAGCTGCAGTGTTGGAGATGCTCTGACCCAGTCGTCAAGTCATCACAACTTGGAGGCCTGATGAGGCCTTTTGGTCATTCATTCATTCTTGTTAATTCATTCATTCATTCTTTGTTGCGTCTTACCTCCATTTAACCTGGTCAAGGTTGCGGTGGTTTTGATTTATTGAGTGACAGGCAGGTACCATCCTGGACAGGTCACCAGTCTAACTCAGGGCACACACACACTCACTCACTTTCTTAACTGCTTATTCAATCAGGATCGTTTGGAGCCTATTCCGGCTTTTCAATGGGCACAAGGCACACAGTAACACCCTGGACGAGGTGCCAGTCCATCGCAGGGCAGACACACACACACACACACATTCACCTATAGGGCAATTCAGTGTCTTTAATTAACCTGACTGCATGTTTTTGGACTGTGGGAGGAAACCGGAGCTCCCGGGTGAAACCCACGCAGACACGGGGAGAACGTGCAAACTCCACACAGAAAGGACCCGGACTGATCCGCTGGAGGATCAAACCCAGGACCTTCTTGCTGTGAGGCGACAGTGCTACCCACTTAGCCACCGTGCCGCTCACACACACACACACACACACACACTTAAGGCAGTTGTTAGCGTCTCCCCCTGGCTGCCTGGCTGAGAAATCGAATCCAGACCCACTGCACCACCATGCCGCCCTTAATACAAACTTGTTTGTTTGTGTTACTTTACTGTAATGAGTGAACATAGTGTGATATACACTACTATTATTCCTCTTTTCTGAGCTGTGTGTGTGTGTGTGCGTCTCAGTGCCTTTCAGAGAAACACCCTCCTACACAAACCGGCGGCGTGTGATCACAGGAGGCAGCACTCTGACCTCATCACGCTCCCTGCTTCGCTCCACCTCGGACAACAACCTGAACGGGGCCGAGGCGGGCACCCCTCACTCACCTGTGCCCTCTCTGCGCAGCCTGCCCCCCCTGGCACCGCCGGGAGGAGAGGCGGCGGCCGACGGCAGCCTCCAGAGCACCGGCAGCTCCCGCTCATCCCACTCGCGCTCGCCCTCGTTACACCGGGTCAGCGAGGAACCCGACGCTCCCCCCCTGCGCAGGCACCCCACATTCACGCACGGTCACGCCCGTGGTCGTCTCAGGTGAGCACCAAGCGCACACACGTGGACGCTACACGTCTGAGACGCTGCAGAACGACTGACGTCTTTATTAGTTTAATTATCTTTGTGATATGAAGTGATTGTACTGTAGTGATGTAGGATTTATCATTCAGATTCAGTTTCACAGCCTCGGGTTTGAATACTGATGTTTTTGAAGCTCAAACTACATCACGCTCATAAGTATTGATGTTTATAACCTTCTCTGTCACATAAAAGCGCATGTTAAGGATGTACACTTGCTCTTACTGCGCTGGCTTCACCTTGTAATTTGCATTAATGTATATCTGTGTAAAGTAAGTCCTTTCTGAAAGCATCGTTTGAGGAAACTTTCATGTCTGCTGATTTGCTTCTTCAAGACTTTTATGCTGGTTTGTTTTCATGTTTCTGTGGACCAGGCAAAAAACGTGTGTAATTAATGTGTTAGAATCTAAGTGACATAATTTAAGCATACAAACAAAACTGGAAATCACGTGAAAACATGCTTATTATTATGTGTTTTATTTATTTAGGCTGCTCCCGTATTTAGCAGATCACCACAGCAGGTCATTTTGGTTTGCGTACCTGATCTGGCACTTTACACTTGATACCCTTCCTTCCTGATGGCTTTGGGACTGGCACTACTATTTGGGAGTGCACCGACAAGTGTACCTACCAATGGCTAGGCTATGATGCCTCCAACTCCTCCTGTATCACTCACTCACTCACTTACTTAACCGCTTATCCAATCAGGGGGTGGGCGGGTGATGCTGGAGCCTATCCCAGCTTTTCAATGGGTGCAAGGCACACAGTAACACCCTGGATGTGTCGCCAGTCCGTCGCAGGGCAGACACACACACATACACACACACATTCACCTATAGGGCAATTCAGTGTCTCCAGTTAACCCGACTGCATGTTTTGGGACTGTGGGAGGAAACCGGAGCACCCGGAGGAAATCCATGCAGACACGGGGAGAACATGCAAACTCCACACAGAAAGGACCGAGACCGCCCCACCTGGGGATCGAACCCAGGACCTTCTTGCTGTGAGGCGACAGTGCTACCCACTTAGCCACCGTGCCGCCCTCCTCCTTTATCAGCCTGACCGACCTAGTTATTGGGAGGTGCACTTGTCAGTGTACTCTCAGTGCTGCTCCCAAGTCCCAAGATTAAATACGCAGATTGTGTCAGTACGGGCATCCGGCATAAAAACTGTGCCAAGTCTGGAATGCGGACCTGAAGAATCTAATTTAGTGACCCCTAAATAGGGAAGCAGCAGAAATGGATGGATGGATGGATGGATTTTTTGGATGGGTTGTCACTGAGCCCATAATAGATTTATATACATATAGTATAGGAACACAAGTATGTGGCCCATGAGCATTAGTATGAAGGTCAGGGCTCTGTGCAGGTCACTAATTTTCCCCCACACACATACAGTTGGTAGTTTAATCTGTGTTGGCATATAAGTATGATTATTAATGGATTTTTGTCCCACATTAACCTATGTGGTTTATTTTTATCTGTATTGATTTGTTTTTAATTACGTTAACCTTTGTCCTCTGTGGCTTTAAAGGTTTCCTGCATTATCTGTGTGCTTCTCTCTACTTATTACATTATAATGTGCAATTTTATTATTTTAGTGTTTGTATCAGAGCAAAGGAGTCTCGCAGTGGACAGAGAGAACAGTTTAATAAACTAATCAGTCATCGGTCAGTAATCATGGTATTAAAAATCACCCAGCGTGTACTTGAGCTTCATAGTTCACTGATCTAACACAGCGTTAGAAGGAACTGCTAGTCTGTGACTCTCTGTAGGACTGCACTGCTGACTGGTTAAAATAATTGACTGGCGACTGCACATGTGTTAAACAGGGCTGCAAGTCTGCGACTCTCTGTGAGAATGCATCGCTGACTGGTGAAAAGAATTGGCCCACAACTGCACATGCGTTAAACAGGGCTGGTAGTCCGCAGGTTTCTGTAGAAATGTACTGCTGGCTGGCACAGAAATTGTAGTGGAACAGTCATAGGGCAGCTGTAGCCTAGTGGTTTAGGTACAGGACTAGTAATCAAAAGGTCGCCGGTTCAAGCCTCACCACTGCCAGGTTGCCGCTGTTGGGCCCTTGAGCAAGGCCCTTAATCCTCAATTGCTTAGACAATATACTGTCACAGTACTGTAAGTCTCTTTGGATAAAAGCATCTGCTAAATGTCGAAAATGTAAATGTAATGGACATCAAAATGCGAGGGAACTCTGTGTTAGAATGGGGGAATTGGCGATGCCGCTGAGGCTTTATTCTTTATCTGTTCTATGGTGGAAGCTTCGCTCTCCACACTACAGAATGTGGGTTAAATATATGACGAAGAGCTCGAGCGCATTATTGAATTTTGTTGCAGTATCATCCACAGTCGCATGTTTGTGTTTATTGCGCGGGTACAGTTAGGGAGATTGATGTGGTTGGAGAAAGGATCGGGCGTTTCTCTTCATAAACATTTGTTATTTCAGCATGAGTGAAATGAAACGGCCTGAAATTCAATCCGAATCGAGAGAGTCGTGATAAATCAGTCGCGTGGACGTCTGTGGTCTGCGCCGCTGTGTGGTTTTATTCATGCCTGGATCACGCTGACGGGCTCTGACGTTGTGTAGCTGTTTTTGTTAGCCTGTCGTCGTAGGTACTGTGAGAAGCGTTTAACAGCCCGTCTCACACCGTCTTCCCACACGTACCTAAACACGGCGACGTCCTGAGGGGTGTGTTCACTGCGTTCTGTCCTACTTGTCCATCTGTCAGTATGGGCTGATATCACGTCCCCTCAGAGCCGTCATGGCCGGAAGCAGGTCATGCAGGTCTGTGTGTGTTGGTTTAATGAACGTGATGGACGGAGCGGCTTCTGTCTCTGAGGTTAGTCCTGTTGGACCCATATGAAATAGCGCGGCGTATAATCTCACTCTCATTCTGGTCATTTGCCCGGCGCTGGCTGTGTCCACCTGTCCCTCCTCCAAGCTAACTGTGGACACCAGGGGAGTGTGTAATTAATGGCATTGTCATCCTGTCCACTCACTTCTGGCTCAGGCTTGGGCGTAAAGCTGTGACTCAGTCCATTTTACAAACGATTCCAAACTTAAAAAAAGGTCAGCAGGATCGGCCGGCAATTTTACTATATGGTCAAAGAATGTTTAAAGAAGAAAACCTGAACAGAATAAAAAAATAATGTATTTATTTTATAGAATTACACTTTCTGCATTTAGCTGATGCTTTTATCCAAAGAGACATACAGTACTGTGACAGTATACTGTACATTGTCTAAGCAATTAAAGGTTAACAGCCTTGCTCAAGGGTCCAACAGTGACAACCTGGCAGTAGTGGGGCTTGAACCAGCAATAACATTAAAACCACCTCCTTGTTTCTACACTCACTGTCCATTTTATTAGCTCCACTTACCATATAGAAGCACTTTGTAGCTCTACAATTACTGACTGTAGTCCATCTATTTCTCTACATGCTTTGTTAGCCCCCTTTCACCCTGTTCTTCAATGGTCAGGACCCCCACACCCACCACCATGTCAGTGTCACTGCAGTGCTGAGAATGATCCAACACCTAAATAATACCTGCTCTGTGGTGGTCCTGTGGGGGTCCTGACCATTGAGGAACAGGGCGAAAGCAGGCTAAAAAAGTATGTGGAGAAACAGATGGACTACAGTCAGTAATTGTAGAACTACAAAGTGCTTTTATATGGTAAGTGGAGCTGATAAAATAGACAGTGTGTGCAGAAACAAGGAGGTGGTTTTAATGTTACAGCTGATCAGTGTGTGTGTATATATAATCTTTTTTAATGAAGCTTTGTTAGTTCATTAAAGGTTTAGGAGAATTTACAAATCACAGATTCTTGTTGTTGTTGTGTTTTACACAATGTCTTTTTTTTTTAAATGGTGTTTGTATTCCCAGTAGTGGGAAATGTCAGAGCTTTTAACAAAATGTCATTGTTAACCACTAAAGCCATTTCAGAGAAAAAATACTAAAGAAACACAAGCTGTTGACTGAGTGTAAGAAAAAACATCATTTTACACCATGTGGAGAGTTAAACTTAACATTTACTGTGCTTCATCTGCTTTCTATATAAATCACAACAGTATATTACATACTGTATATAAGTAACAGTTCAGCATGGTGGCTCAATAGGTAGCGCTTTCACCTCACAGCACGAAGGGCCTGGGTTTCATTCCCTATCTGGTGTCCATATGGGTTTCCTCCAGATGCTCCGGATTCCTTGCAAGTCCAAAATCATGCAGTCAGGTTAACTGATCTACCTAAAATTGTGTGCGTGTGTGCCCCGTGACTGACTGGCATCCTGACCGAGGTGTTTCCTGACTTTTGGTCAGTGAATCAGACCCACCACAACCCTGAATGTGAACAGGATAAAGCGATGGTAAAAGACACTTACTCATTCACTTAACTGCTTATCCAATCAGGGTCGCAGGGGGGTGCTGGAGCCTATCCCAGCTTTTCAATGGGCGCAAGGCACACAATAACACCCTGGATGGGGCGCCAGTCCATCGCAGGGCAGACACACACTCACCCAATTAACCTGACTGCATGTTTTTGGACTGTGGGAGGAAACCGGAGCTCGCAGAGAAAACCCACGCAGACACGGGGAGAACATGCAAACTCCACACAGAAAGAACCCGGACCACTCCGCCTGGGGATCAAACCTAGGATCTTCTTGCGGTGAGGCAACAGTGCTACTCACCGAGCCACAATGCCGCCGGTAAAACAGACAATGAATAAATAATTGAATGAATAATTTGTTAGTAGGTACAGGTATGTGAAGTGCACAAGGGATAATCAATGTACAATGTATTTAAATATTCTTGTTTGTAGTTGTTTATACACAAATTCTATTATCAGCACAGGGACATAGTAATACATTAAAGATGTGAGAAAAAAGTACTGTAGTATAAAAATAACTAAAAAACTCCAGCAAATCTCAGCTCTACTACCGGCAGACCGGACGGCAAACACGGACAATGATTGGCTCGTCCGAATGGTGGGAGGGCCGAAGGAGCTTCCTTTAAACTGCTGGAATTACGGCCTCTGCTGGCTGATTGATGCATCAGCACTGAGATTTGTGCGTGACTCTCCGTCCATGATACGCATCTCCAAATGAAGTGGCCGTCTACTGTTATGTTACATTACTGTTACAGTTCCTCTGCCGAGCACATAAGGGCCACATTAAGGGCCACACCGAGGCCTCTCTTCATTTCTGCGGTTTCATTACACTCCCAGTTCTCGAACTCCTCAGAGAAAGAGAGAAAGAGAGAGAAAGAGAGAGTATGAAGTGATTTATGGATGTGTAAAAGGAAATCCATTTTGTTTGTGCAGGCCAGGTAAATGAGGTGTCAGTCTCGTGGAGCGCCCGTTCAGTCTGAAAGCTTCCATGATGGATTCCACCCTCAGGATATTGCAGGGACGCGGGTCACTCCTCCACCAATGGACAAACACAGACAGCAGGAAACAGGACAGATAGGCAGGAGCTGGCTTTCTATTGGCTCTTGAAGACCGAGGGCTGTTTAGCACGGCAGTATAATCTTCAATGTCCTCCAACTACGCTTATTCCATCCACAACGCCCTGTCTCATGAACGATCCTTGTTCTGGGTGGGATTTATGTAGGCCATGAAAAATGCAGTTCCTTATCATTTTGGTTTCAGAAACTGACAAGTGTCCATTATTTACATCAGTCAAAAGTAAGCAATAGTAGTGGGAATCCTAGAAGGATACACAAAGAAAGAGAAAATGCAGTTGTACTAAAGTAATATTGCTCTAGTAATATTCTAACAATGTTCTGTTTAACATTTTACAAAACGTACACTTGGGCTGTACCAGAAGACCTAAATGTAAACGTTATCAGTACTGGAGGACTGAAGTATGTAAACACTTGTGTATAAAATCATATCAGGTGAACTAGAGTGTACTGGAGAATACGGAACTGTAAGGACCTAAATGTGTAAGCTGGAGTGAATATGAGGACCTGAAGGTGCAAACTGAAGTAAATGTAAGAAGTTCTAAGAGTGTACGAGTGTTGTTCACCAGATTTGAGAGTTCAAGGACCTGATTAAGAACGTATAAGCTTCCCCCATTTCACACTGAGGTACATTTAAATTTACCAGAGGAAGTGAGTACATGAGTAGAGTATATGTTGTACCCATGGACCCGAATGTATGAGCTAAAATGTACAAAAAGATCTGGGATTGTGAGGACCGGAGTGTAGGAATGTGCAGTAGTAACCGGGATTGTGAGGACCGGAGTGTATGAGCTAAAGTGTACAAGCTAAAGTGTGCAAGAGGAACCAGGATTGTGAGGACCGGAGTGTATGAGCTAAAGTGTGCAAGAGGAACCGGGATTGTGAGGACTGGAGTGTGTGAGCTAAAGTGTACAAGCTAAAGTGTGCAAGAGAACCTGGGATTGTGAGGACCTGAGTGTGTGATTTGGAGTGAATGTGAGGACCTGAGTGTGTGATTTGGAGTGAATGTGAGGACCTGAGTGTGTGATCTGGAGTGAATGTGAGGACCTGAGTGTGTGAGTTACAATGTACAAAAAGACCCGGGATTATGAGGACCAGAGTGTGTGAATTGGAGTGAATGTGAGAACCTGAGTGTGTGATTTGGAGTGATTGTGAGGACCTGAGTGTGTGATCTGAAGTAAATGTGAGGACCTGAGTGTGTGATTTGGAGTGATTGTGAGGACCTGAGTGTGTGATCTGGAGTAAATGTGAGAACCTGAGTGTGTGATTTGGAGTGATTGTGAGGACCTGAGTGTGTGACCTGGAGTAAATGTGAGGACCTGAGTGTGTGAGATCTGGAGTAAATGTGAGGACCTGAGTGTGTGAGATCTGGAGTAAATGTGAGGACCTGAGTGTGTGAGATCTGGAGTAAATGTGAGGACCTGAGTGTGTGAGATCTGGAGTAAATGTGAGGACCTGAGTGTGTGAGATCTGGAGTAATTGTGAGGATCTGAGTGTGTGAGATCTGGAGTAAATGTGAGGACCTGAGTGTGTGAGATCTGGAGTAATTGTGAGGATCTGAGTGTTTGATCTGGAGGGAATGTGAGGACCTGAGTGTGTGATCTGAAATACATGTGAGGACCGGAGTGTGTGAGATAAAGTGTATAAGAGGACGCGGAATTGTGAGGATCTGAGTGTTTGATCTGGAGGGAATGTGAGGACCTGAGTGTGTGAGATCTGGAGTAAATGTGAGGACCGGAGTGTGTGAGATAAAGTGTATAAGAGGACCCGGGATTGTGAGGACCAGAGTGTGTGATCTAGAGAGAATGTGTGTTTACTACAACATTAAAGTGTGTGAGCTGAGGGTTAAGAAAGCAGAAGCTTGGACATATGACTTAAGGAAAGAAAACACACACACACACACACACACACACACACACACACTTACTTTGGCCAAGTGACAGTGCTGAAGTATGATGTGTACTGAGAGCAGAATGTACCAGAACCGAGACAGCTCAATTCTGAATATACTGACATTGTATTTAAGTTTCCCAGTGTGACACACACACACACACACACACACACACACACACACACATCAAAGACAGTACACAACATTTCTTTATCAGCAGTGAAAGAAAAGTTCTCAGCAGGACCCAGAGTCCTCTGAAGAACCAGGAACAGTTCCGGCTGAAGCTAACGGGGATTTACTGTGGAACGTAGAGCAGCTGGGAGCTTTAGCCGAGAGCTGCTTCTCTATTGGATCAGCCGGTCCATCCATCTGCTCTCCTCAGCAGCTGTGACCAGGACCAGAAAACTTCTGACTCTCTGTTGATTGTGGTCGTGTTCCATATTGGGACGTTCGGGGAGTTTTCTGTTGGAAACTAAGTCTAGCTGGACAGAATTAAGTTATAAATCACACTGGGTCATGTTTACGTTTGATGCACTGGTTTATTTCATCTGTTGATTGAGTAAGACAGACAGACAGACAGACAGGGAAGTCTGGGATTAAGAGTGATGGATGGATGAGAGACTTCGGGGGATGAAGGCAGATTTCGTGGCTCATCCACTTGGAGCTGGAGGGCTGTTGTAGCTCAGGCGAGGTCGAGTCCTGTGGAGAGATTTAGAAACGAGCTTTAGGACTCGAGGCCTGGAGTTGGTTATTAAAAGTGCAAACTAGATTAGTACATGTGGGCAGTTGTAGTGGTACTGGACTAGTAATCAGAAGGTTGCTGGTTCAAGCCCCAACACTGACAGGGTGCCACTGTTGGGCCCTTGAGCAAAGTCCTTAACCCTCAATTGCTCATACTGTCAGAGTACTGTATTTTTATTGACCACTTTATCCTGGTCTGAAGTGTGAGAATAGAACCCAGGTCCATAGAAATCACGTTGCTATGTAGCACCCACTCTACCTTCTGCATGACTGTGTTGTCTATAATAAAATACACCGATGAGGCATAACATTATGACCACCTTCCTAATATTGTGTTGGTCCCCCTTTTGCTGCCCCATACACAACAAACTGTGCTGCTCTGTGTATTCTGACACCTTTCTATCAGAACCAGCATTAACCTCTGCAGCAATTTGAGCTACAGTAGCTCGTCTGTTGGATCGGACCACACGGTGCATCAGTGAGCCTTGGGCGCCCATGACCCTGTCGCCGGTTTACCACTGTTCCTTCCTTGGACCACTTTTGATAGATACTGACCACTGCAGACCGGGAACACCCCACAAGAGCTGCAGTTTTGGAGATGCTCTGACCCAGTCGTCTAGTTATCATGATTTGGCCCTCAGATCCTCACGCTCGCACATTTTTCCTGCTTCTAACATCAACTTTGAGGATAAAATGTTCACTTGCTGGGTAATATATCCCCCCCCACTAACAGGTGCCGTGATGAAGAGATCATCAATGTTATTCACTTCACCTGTCAGTGCTCAGAATGTTTGGGTGATGGACCAGTGTCACCACTGCAATGACACTAACATGGCTGGACAGGGTCACGGCGGGTCTGGTTTCACCGAAAAGCACTGGGCACAAGGGCGGGATACTTTCCTCACACATAACCAATAGTGTCTGTATAGACGTCAGGGTGGTTGGTAGCACTACTGAGATTCAAACCTGGATCTCAGCAGTTGTGAGCTAGCATAATTAACATAGTACTAACATGGTAATGTGTGTTTTACTGATGTGGCTTTGTTGCTCCAAATAGCTTTTATGTGTAAATGAAGGGATGATGTGTCTTAGCCTTTAATGGCTTGACACGCTGTCCTGAGTTTATTCCAGCTGTTCCAGAAGGTCCTGGGTTCATTCCTTAGGTGGGGCGGTCCGGGTCCTTTCTGTGTGGAGTTTGCATGTTCTCCCCGTGTCTGTGTGGGTTTCCTCCAGGAGCTCCGGTTTCCTCCCAGAGTCCAAAGACGTGCAAGTGAGGTGAATTGAAGATACAAAATTGTCCATGACTGTGTTTGATATAACCTTGTGAACTGATGAATCTTGTGTAATGAGTAACTACCGTTCCTGTCATGAATGTAACCAAAGTGTAAAACATGACATTAAAATCCTAATAAACAAACAAACAAACATTCCAGCTGTTCCAGCTGCCAGACTGGAAAGGTTAGCCAATCGTTTATTTAATGTATTTATTTATTAGGATTTTAACGTCATGTTTTACACACTTTGGTTCCATTCATGACAGAAATGGTAGTTACTGGTTACACAAGATTCATCAAGATTTATGTTTTTAATATCAAACACAGTCACGTCTTTGGTCTGTGGGAGGATGGCCTTCGTTGGAAGTGGATAGCTTCCACACTTGGCATGGCGAAAGCGCGCTTCAGTCTGATTTATGCAGAGCGAAATGAACCGGACTCAGGGTCCAAATGGACTCCGGAGCAAAAGTTCAGAACCCTTGGATAAAACTGCAGCTGCTTTGAGCTGGTCCTGAACTTGAGGAACGTGAGGAACCTGAGGAACGTGAGGAACATGTGCATGAGGGCTGAGCTGTGTGAAATGGGACGTTTTCGGCGCTGTTCATTATGGACTGGCGGCTTCTGACTGATCGATGTGGAATGGGAGGGAAGCGTGACAACCCCCCCCCCTCGTGTCAGTCTACTTTTTCCCTCTATTTATTTCTATGCCCTCTCATCCTCCTGTCTTTTGATCCTCTCACTCATCTTCTGTTTCCTTGCTTTCCCTCGTCGTGTCGTGTTGTTTGCACAGCGCTGTGTGTCGGCTTTTTGCATCCTCGCGGTAATAAGAAAGCCGTCTCCAAGCTCAGAGTCCGGAGTGGTGAAGGAGAGGAAGGCGAGATGGAAAACGAGTGCTTGTACTGTACATCATGGTGAAGTAAATTAAAAATGAGTCGGGCTTTATAGTCCAGAAAAGACGTATGAACCGGTCAAGGTGCTCAAAAAGTCAAAGCCAGCACACCGACCGGCAGCTCGATGCCAAAATAAAATACAATAAAAAAAATTTGGAAGACGGAGGGTGAGGAAGAGGCGAACGTCACAGCTGCACATTGTATTAAAAATTCAGAAATCGGGGGTTTGGGGAGGGGGGTGCTCACGCGCGCTCCTGAAGGCGCATTTCGGAATGACGTGCAGGTTGCTGCTCGGTCGGTGTTACTGTAGCTGAATGAAGGAAAGTGTCGTGTGCGCATGTGTGCGCTCACTTGATGAATGGGCGAGCGGGACGGGCGCGAGATGAATGAGGCGGACGTGGGGCAGCGGCTAGTCGGTCCGCAGCTGCATTAACATTCAGGAGCTGTCGTTCTGAGGGAGCGTGGGAGGGAGGGATGTGGAGAGAATGAGGGACGGGGAGAAAGGGAAAGAGGGCAAGCAGCTAGAAAGCTGTGGAAGGAAGGAGAGATGAGGAAAAATTGCAGGGAAGAGTAGAGATGGGGAG
The DNA here is from genome assembly GCF_030014385.1 of Trichomycterus rosablanca. Lineage (NCBI taxonomy): Eukaryota > Metazoa > Chordata > Actinopteri > Siluriformes > Trichomycteridae > Trichomycterus > Trichomycterus rosablanca. The sequence goes on from NC_085998.1 coordinate 37,063,551, forward strand.
GGTATGAAGTCTGAGGGGGTAGGAGGGGCGGGGTGTTGATAACGGCAGCGGCGGCTGTGCGTGTGTCGTGTTTGTGTGTGTGTGTGTGTGTGAGAGAGAGAGTTTGCATGGCTGGCGTTTTAGGAGGGGTTAGGTAAGTCACACTCCCCGCGCTAATCAATGCAGACCCCCCAGCGCCGGCGCGTTGTCATCACAGACGCTCAGCGCGCGAGTTAGAATGAGCAGAGAGAAAGTGTGTGCGCTGGAGTGCGAGAGCTCAGGCACGGCGAGAGAGCGCCGCCACGTCAGTGTGTGCGCGTGTGTGCCAGCGAGAGCCGCGGGGAGCGGACGTGCCCAGCTCGCCCGAGCTCTCGGCACGCCGCGCGACAGGCAGCTGCTAACGGGCGTCAGGGAGAGGGAGGAGAGGAGCGAGGGAGGAGGAGAGGACGACCGGAGGAGACGGTGGTGGAGGAAAAAGAGCGGGAGATCAGCAAGCCACGTTCACATGACGGCCTGGCCGGTCCAGGACTAGAGGACTCGTAACGCGGCGCACGCCGAGTGTGTGCTCGCTCACCTGCATGTGTGTGTGTGTGCGCTCACACACGCCTGCTCGCCATTCACCGGACCATGTCAGTGACCACCGGATTCGGCTACCAGCTGCCCGGCATCACCACGGTAACTTATGTTTTTGTTTACAGCCCTGGGACGGTGCAGCGGGATGTGAGCCCTCCGCCGTCGGGGCCCTCGCACGCGCTCGCCAGCGCCCGGGGGCCCAAACGGAAACTCTACAGCGCCGTGCCGGGACGCACCTTCATCGTGGTGAAGCCCTACACGCCCCAGGGGGAGGGAGAAATCCAGCTCAATCGAGGAGAAAGGGTCAAAGGTGAGTGCCAGATTCTTATTTCTGTTGCTTATTGGTTTTTGGTGAGCAAAAGTTGATTTGACAGCACAACAACCAACGTGTAGTGTTTGTTTATCCAAAATATGCTGTACGTTAGACCTGTGACACATTATAATGTACTAGAGGGGGTGGAACACCACGCCTCCATAAGATATACCCAAATATCCCAAAGGTGCTCAACTGGGTTACCATTCGACTCATAATATTCATAAATGTTCCATAAGAGGGATCAGGGGTCTGTCTAAAATCCTAGTGATCTCTCGCTAGAGAGAAGAGGGCGTGTCTAAATTCTTAGATCCCTTAAAATGCTCCTCTTGAGGCGCCTTAATTCTGAGTGATGATCTGACCGAATTACGAGGGAGCGTCCGACGCCTCTTCAGCGCTGAAGGCAATCCCAGCATTCAGTGCGGCACGACTTTTCTCACAAAGAACTACAAACATGGTGGATGAATATAGTACGGAGCAACCAACGGAGTTCCTTTCAAATGTAGACAAATTCTCGTTGATTTTAATTAGTATAAAGGTAGAATTATATACAAGTGGAGTTTGTTTGTAAATTCAGGCCTGTCAGGGACAGTTACACGGAGGGAGACGTTAGCTGGCATGGTAGCGGGTTGTGCCGCCGCAGCCTGGTTTGAATGGCCTGAGGCTAACTGTGTTAGCTTAGTAAGCAAAAACTGTAATCTCTGTATAAGTAGAGCGTCTAAATAATCTGCTTTATGAGTTCCATATCTATATATTAGAATCCTCTCTACAGAGGCAGCTGATCAGGTAGGCAGTAGGCAGCAAGGCAGCTCAATAGGTTTTAGGACTCTTTAGTCTAAGAAGACAAGTGGATCCAAACCATGAGAGCAAAATGCCCACAAACAATCTAACACAGCCCCAGGATCTCATGAACCACAGGGGTCAATCTTTTACGCCTGCATTTTTGCCTCGTTATACAGATGTTTAATCTGACCGTCATGTTGTTCCACATCTCTGATGACCAGTAGGGTTGCCATATCAATTCAAACAGATGTCAACAGGACCTGTTTCTGTGGTCAAATTTCTTTGTTGTGTTGATCAGTACACCTGTCCGGAAGCATCTACACTTGGTACGTGGTGCACTCTTCATTTATTGATAGCTACCATATCAGTTGAGATTATAACACATGGCTATAGCACTGAATGATAGAGTAAATCGAAGCTACGATACACAGCACAGCTACCTTTATGGTTGAATGTAAACCTAGAACATCCAGCAACGGCCTCAAAGATGAAAATTCTCGTCCGTCTTTTGACCCCCTCCTGCAGTCACAGAATTGATTGTTAGTTTTCCAAACTCAGTTACCCGAGTCGTGTTTTTAGGTGCTTTACACTTAAACATCTTGGACATTGTGACTAAGCGATTGCTAACTGAATTGCCGTAGGACTGCTAGGACGCCTCATAGTGCAGATCAACCAGTAATCGTGAGACACTTGAACCCTCCACGAAGGAAAAATGTTAAATCACTAAACACAAACCTTTGGTAATATCCAGAACTGATACAAAAATTTGGAGGCAGCTGCTTAAAAAACAACAATTTAAAGGTACCAGACACACCGGACAGTGTTTCTGTAAAATAATTGGATACTTGGATGCTGGAGCCTATCCTAGCTTTTCAATGGACGCAAGGCACACAGTAACACCCTGGACGGGGCGCCAGTCCATCGCAGGGCAACTGAATGCATTTTAACTTATAGTTTTAAATATAAATAAATGTTCTTGGTTGAGCGTATTAGTATAAATATATATATATACAAGTATATATTTAAGGGTGAGGGCACTTGGGTGGCACAGCAGTAAATCATGCTAGTCCATTACTGCTGGGATCCTGGTTTCGAATCCCATTCAGTGCTATCAGTCAGTCAGGCGTCAGACTCTTGGGGGGGCAGGGGCGGGGGTTTCCTTCTGGGGTGTGTTAGTGCATTGCACCCACCGATTCCTGGAAGACCGGACCCCTTCACAACCTTGACCAGGATACAGTGCTGATAAAACATGAACATTAAATGAAAAGCTCAGATTTTAAGCGTTTGTATTCTCGGTCAAATTAAACCTGCCGTGCAGGAAGATTTCACACAACAAGCAGCTGAAGGAGCTTTTTAGAATTCTCGGGGATCAAATAATAAAACGCTTGAATAAAATGAAGCTCGAAAGTGACAGCAAACGACTTAAACATCTCAGTCATTACAGCTGAACGTGAACATGAGTGGAAAATGGAAATAAATAGAAAAGTCTGACAGTCTGCTACACTGCTATTTGGAGATCCTTTTTACACACACACACACACACACTCAAACTCAAAACTCAAAACTCAAAAGAAGCTTTATTGCATGACAAATAAGGACATTCGTATTGCCAAAGCTCAGTTACAGATAAATAATAAAAATAACAATAAGAACAAAAATATACAAAACAGTTACAGCAAAAATATAAAATAGAATAAAATAATAATAAAAACAGTGCAAATATTAACAATAAAAAAGGTGACATTTACAATAATGAGGTAGTCAAAAATGTTTGTTGTGTGTGTGTGTGTGTGTGTGTGTGTGTGTGTGTGTGTGAGACATGGTCACCCACTGTCCCTCACCTGGTGGCAGGTGTGTGTATAGAGTGCTGCTAGTGTGCAGCTCTCTCTGTGCTCCCCCAGTAGGTGGGGCAGTTTGTCGGGGTCTGGGATGGAGTTGAAGTTGGGGATGATGTTATTCAATTTGGGGAAGAATTGGGACCGGATGTACGTACTGGTGCTTTCTATTAAGATTTAAACTTTAGCTGGCAGGAATCAGAGCAGCATTTATTGTGTCAAGCTTTTTAATTATGGATATTTGATTCTAGAACTTATAGTGCACTCTGTTCTAAAGTTCTAGTACTTATTGTTCTCTGTGTGTGTGTGTGTGTGTGAGAGAGAGAGAGAGAGAGAGAGCATACTAGTACCTGACTGAAAGGAAGCTAATAGACTCAGTGGTGCCAGGTCCATTCGGACCGTGGCACTGCAGCACACACACACACACACACACACACACACACACACACACACCACCCTGGCATTGATGATGTTTTACTCTGTTGATTCTATTGATTTCATTGGTCCACTGTTTACGCAGGGTACTCACAGTTGTCTCGAACCCTACCACACATAACACACACACACACATAACATAGACATTTATGTTTATTGATTATAGAAAGAAAGTTGTGTCTTCTGTGTGTGTGTGTGTGTACATGTGTGTGTACATGTGTGTGTGTGTTTGTACCATTGCTCATGGTCATGGCTTATGTCTGCTCTTGTCTCCATTCATGCTTCACTCCAGACAACCACTCAAATACAGTGGAAGGTAAAGAACTTTACTGCCCTTGACACCCCCCCTTCCCCAACACACACACACACAAAGACACACACACATACTACCTTGATCTCTGTTCCATGGTCAACCTGTTACTCCTTGCTTTCTCACTTCCCTGCATGGTTGTTTTGACTTTCTTAATCAAATTTAGACATATCCAATCCCCTATACCAACCCCCATTGCACTGGTAACCTTCGCCTCATGCATGACATCCAAGCTGGTCTGAGAATGACCGACTAGCACGCCTCCCTTAATAGGGTTCTTCTTTTTACCAGCCAGCAGCGGACTGATTTATAGGGCTAAAACACACGTGTGTGTGTGTGTGTGTGTGTGTGTGTGCTGGCATCTTAATCAGACAGTAGGGGCCTGTGTTGCACCAGCAATGAGATGATACACCATTCGGCCCCTCCGTCCTCTGACGTGACCAGTTGTACGACTAGCAGGACTGGTGTGTGTGTGTGTGTGTGTGTGTGTATATATGGTAAGACCAGTGTGTATACGCTTAGACCTGTGTGTATACGCTTAGACCTGTGTGTATACGCTTAGACCAGTGTGTATACACTTAGAACAGGTGTATATGCTTAGACCTGTGTGTATATGCTTAGACCTGTGTGTATACGCTTAGACCTGTGTGTGTATGCTTAGAACAAGTGTATACACTTAGACCTGTGTGTATACGCTTAGACCAGTGTGTATACACTTAGAACAGGTGTATATGCTTAGACCTGTGTGTATACACTTAGACCTGTGTGTATACGCTTAGACCAGTGTGTATACACTTAGAACAGGTGTATATGCTTAGACCTGTGTGTATACGCTTAGACCTGTGTGTATACGCTTAGACCAGTGTGTATACACTTAGACCTGTGTGTGTGTATGCTTAGAACAGGTGTATATGCTTAGACCTGTGTGTATACACTTAGACCTGTGTGTATACGCTTAGACCAGTGTGTATACACTTAGAACAGGTGTATATGCTTAGACCTGTGTGTATACGCTTAGACCTGTGTGTATACGCTTAGACCAGTGTGTATACACTTAGAACAGGTGTATATGCTTAGACCTGTGTGTATACGCTTAGACCTGTGTGTATATGCTTAGACCTGTGTGTATACGCTTAGACCTGTGTGTATACGCTTAGACCTGTGTGTATACACTTAGACCTGTGTGTGTATGCTTAGAACAGGTGTATATGCTTAGACCTGTGTGTATACACTTAGACCTGTGTGTATACACTTAGACCTGTGTGTATACGCTTAGACCAGTGTGTATACACTTAGAACAGGTGTATATGCTTAGACCTGTGTGTATACACTTAGACCTGTGTGTATACGCTTAGACCAGTGTGTATACACTTAGAACAGGTGTATATGCTTAGACCTGTGTGTATACGCTTAGACCAGTGTGTATACACTTAGAACAGGTGTATATGCTTAGACCTGTGTGTATACGCTTAGACCTGTGTGTATACGCTTAGACCAGTGTGTATACACTTAGACCTGTGTGTATACGCTTAGACCAGTGTGTATACACTTAGAACAGGTGTATATGCTTAGACCTGTGTGTATACACTTAGACCTGTGTGTATACGCTTAGACCAGTGTGTATACACTTAGAACAGGTGTATATGCTTAGACCTGTGTGTATACGCTTAGACCTGTGTGTATACGCTTAGACCTGTGTGTATATACTTAGACCGTATGCTTAAATCATATGTCCAGTCAGCTCATTGTCTGGTGACAGTGCTACCCACCGAGCCAACGTGCCACCCGTGCCACATATGTCATTAATTAGCATTAGTATCTTTACACACATCTTCACTCACACCAACACTAGTGATCCAGAGTCCAGTCCCGAGGTCACACTCACCTTGTGTGTGTGTGTGTGTGTGTGTGTGTGTGTGTGTGTGTGTGCTTTAATACTGGGCACCATGTTCCTGTGTAACCATTAAGAGTTCCAGAGGTCCTGCTGCGCTGGTGGACGTGTTGGTATGTACTGATGGCATTAGTACAAAATGGCATTTTGCCTCTCATTAAAGCTGCCAGCACAAACCATATGGTGGAATGACGTCAGATTCGTCTTGTGACATAACGAGACCATATGTTACATAAGCAAACAAACAAAAAAATACTCCTGTATACTGTAAATACACTGATCAGCCATAACATTAAAACCACCTCCTTGTTTCTACACTCACTGTCCGTTTTATCAGCTCCACTTACCATATAGAAGCACTTTGTAGTTCTACAATTACTGACTGTAGTCCATCTGTTTCTCTACATACTTTTTTATGGTATGGTCAGGACCCCCACAGGACCACCACAGAGCAGGTATTATTTAGGTGGTGGATGATTCTCAGCACTGCAGTGACACTGACATGGTGGTGATGTGTTAGTGTGTGTTGTGCTGGTATGAGTGGATCAGACACAGCAGCAGAGCAGCAGAGTTATTTTTTTAAAACCGTGTCCACTCACTGTCCACTCTATTAGACAGTCCTACCTAGTTGGTCCACCTTGTAGATGTAAAGTCAGAGACGATCGCTCATCTATTGCTGCTGTTTGAGTCGGTCATCTTCTAGACCTTCATCAGTGGTCACAGGACGCTGCCCATGGGGCGCTGTTGGCTGGATATTTTTGGTTGGTGGACTGTTCTCAGTCCAGCAATGACAGTGAGGTGTTTAAAAACTCCAGCAGCGCTGCTGTGTCTGATCCACTCATACCAGCATAACACACACTAACACACCACCACCATGTCAGTGTCACTGCAGTGCTGAGAATGATCCACCTCCTAAATAATACCTGCTCTGTGGTGGTCCTGTGGGGGTCCTGACCATTGAAGAACAGAGTGAAAGCAGGCTAACAAAGCATGAAGATAAACTGATGGACTACAGTCAGTAATTGTAGAACTACAAAGTGTTTCTATATGGTAAGTGGAGCTGATAAAATGGACAGTGAGTGTTGAAACAAGGAGGTGGTTTTAATGTTATGGCTGATCGGTGTACATATGATGAAGTCTGATTGTAAATGAATGAGTGTGTAGGTGTGGATGAGTTGGATCACTAGGCTTGTCTTCTTTAGCCTCATGAAGGTTCACAGCCCCCAGGGACTTATTACCACCATCGCTCTCCTGATCCATTTATAACGCCCCTCCTGTAATTAGCCTTTATTAATGTTACTGATGGTGAAGGCCATTTTGGCTGCTCCATTTCAGAGCAGCACTGGAAAATTAATCTGCTTTGCTGGTATGAACTGTTGTAGATTGGAGTCGGTAGATTGCTGTAGGTGCTGGACTAGTAATCAGAAGGTTACCGGTTCAAGCCCCTCCATAGAAAAGTTGCCACTGTTAAGCACCTGAGCAAGAGCCTTGTTCTCTAAATGCTGTAAATGTAAAACCTGTTACAGGCTCCTCTATAACGCCTCAGTTTGCTCTTGAAAGTGTATGTATGTATTTTTCGTTTATTAATGTCACTGTAGTCATCCTTGTTGGTTTCTACTCCGTCTTGTGAGCCAGTCCTTTTATTTAATTATTTATTAGGATTTTAACATCATGTTTTACACACTTTGGTTACATTCATGACTGAAACGTTAGTTATTCGTTTCACAAGTTTCATGTCAAACGCAGTCCTGGACAATTTAGTATCTCCAGTTAACCTGACTGCATGTCTTTGGACTGTGGGAAGAAACCGGAGCTCCCGGAGGAAACCCACACACACACACACAGGGACAACATGTTAACTCCACACAGAAAGGACCCGGACCGCCCCACCTGGGGATCGAACCCAGGACCTTCTTGCTGTGAGGCGACAGTGCTACCCACTGAGCCACCGTGCCGCCGCCAGTCCTTTTTAATACTTATGTTTCAGTATAGTTCAATATTTTAGTTCATAAATCTTGGACAGCATTCTAGATGTATTAATAATGATCATTTATCAGGTCGTGAGTCCTGTGGCTATCTACACTGTGAGTTAGGATGTTGAATGACTATCTATATTATACTTATACACACTATAATAAGGGTTAATATGGGCTTACATTGCTGACTGCAGCTATTGCAGTTCCAAGAAATGTTTTGCTTGCATTTGTCACCTTCATTTTGAGCTAGTAGATGTTTGACTAGTTAGATCAGAGTGAAACATCTCCCAAAGGTGAAAGGAGTAGAACGCAACACACTGATAGGATTACAATTGCAGGAATAGGTTCACAGCTATTACAGTTAGTCCAGAGACCTTGTCCGGCTTGTAGAACATGCATTGTGCTTCCTGTATGAAGAGTCCCTGACGTGCTTGGGGACAGACTGGATTGTTATCTGTATATTTTACTTAATCAGTGGTTTCTATCTGCCTATAATGTTATATTCTTATAATGTTTGATTCCATGCTATTGTGTGGTTAGAAAGCCAATCCGTGTACGCCAACGAGGCATAACATTATGAGCACTGACAGGTGAAGTGACACAAATAACACTGATTGTCTCTTCATCACGGCACCTGTTAGTGGGGGGGATATATTAGGCAGCAAGTCAACATTTGATCCTCAAAGTTGATGTTAGAAGCAGGAAAAATGGGCTTCTCCAAAACTGCAGCTCTTGTGGGGTGTTCCCGGTCTGCAGTGGTCAGTATCTATCAAAAGTGGTCCGAGGAAGGAACAGCGGTAAACCGACGACAGGTTCATGGGCGACCAAGGCTCATTGATGCACGTGGGGAGCGAAGGCTGTCCCGTGTGGTCCGATTCAACTCCGATTGCTGAAGAAGTTAATGCTGGTTCTGATAGAAAGGTGTCAGATTACACAGAGCATCACAGTTGCAGGGCTGTTTTGGCAGCAAAAGGGGGACCAACACAATATTAGTGGTCATAATGTTATGCCTCACCGGTGTATAATTCTGTTGATTTTGAGAAAGGTGTCGATAGGAGTAGAGTGTTTGGTACACTTTGGGATGAATCTACCAAACCTCTTGCTGCTGTTTGACTCCCTCAGTGTTTCAGGTTAAATTTTAAAAGGTTAATAGAGGTCCAGGTCATCTGACAACACACATGCGCATTAGCATGCAGGTGTGCCGGTGCTTGTTGCGTACACGTTTTAGTATTCTGCACACACCGACTGTCTGGGAGCCATTAATCATGTTTGTGAATGTCTAATCTGGCTGTTATTTGCGTCGGTTCTATTTTCATGGCTGTCTGCAAGATGAATAAGTACGGATGAAGGAGAATCGGCTCTGTTGGCTCCTCAAACTGGTGAGAGCGTGAAAATGGCTTTTTTTAAGCGCTGCTACATATCAGTATTCCAACTTGTACCACCAAAAACTTCAAGTACCACCTGTAAGGTCGTGTCAGAGGAAATTAAGAAACACTGCATGTGTTGTACAGCTGGAGTGAAGTACGTTATCTGAGAAGCCTACACAGTATTGATTATACACTTCATTACTACAGATATCAGTTTAACCCTTGTGTTCTGTTGACATTGACTTTAGTGCCTTGTACTTTGGGGCCCCAGAGACCCCTGAATTTGTTGAGGCTTGTGTGTGTGTGTGACTCAGGTGTACCCTCATACATATGAAAATCTGCTGTCTTTAATCATGTATTCAAGCTCTGGTGTCTCTGAGACCCCAAACAGAAGCGTATAAACTAGCGCGGGGGTTCGGAACACGATTTAAATATTAAAATATTGTTTATTTTATTTGCAGTTTCCATAAAATTAGGAAACGTCAGGAATTATCCGGCTTACAAGCTGACAAAGCTTACAAATATTTTGTGAGCTGTTAGAGAGGCTCTGGAGTCTCAGGGACCCCAAAAAAGAACATCAGGGCTCAAAACCTTTTCATTCTCTCTAAAGAAACAGTGATTTACAGATAAAAATATACAATGATCACCGATTAGGCATAACATTATGACCAACTTCCTAATATTATGTTGGTTCCACACTGTGATGCTCTGTGTATTCTGACACCTTTCTATCAGAACCAGCGTGAACTTCTTCAGCAGTTTGAGCTACAGGAGCTCGTCTGTTGGATCGGACCACACGGGCCAGCCTTCGCTCCCCACGTGCATCAATGAGCCTTGGCCGCCCACGACCCTGTCGCCGTTTTACCACTGTTCCTTCCTTGGACCACTTTTGATGAATACTGACCACTGCAGACCGGGAACACCCCACAAGAGCTGCAGTTTTGGAGATGCTCTGACCCAGTCGTCCAGCCATCACAACTTGGCCCTTTTTTTGGCCCATTTTTCCTGCTTCTAACATCAACTTTGAGGATAAAATGTTCACTTGCTGCCTAATATATCCCCCCCCACTAACAGGTGCCTGATGAAGATATAATCAGTGTTATTCACTTCACCGGTCATAATGTTATGCCTGGTCGGTGGATGTGCAGCTTCATTGGTTGTATCAGCTCCAGTTTCCTCCCATAGTACAAAAATGTGTAAGTGAGGTGAATTGGAGGTACAAAATTGGCTAGGAAGGTTTTTGACATTCAAATTGAACTGATGAATCATGGGTAACCTGTAATGAATGGGACCAAAGTGTGAAACATGATGCTAAAATCCTAAATCCTGGGTATAAACAAACAAATATGACTGCATCATTAATTAAATCTCCATTATCGGCACGTTGTACGTGATCTTTTCAGTACAGGAAATGGGGTCAGAATGCTCGTCGCGTGTGATCACTCCTGTAAATAAATGCTACTTTATATTCGGGAAACAATCGTACATCCGACTGTCTCTTAGCAACAGGTGTCCGTTGCTCACGTTTAGATGTTCTTTTTGCGAATGATGTGACATTTGGATGAGAATGAAAGTCTCCGTTCTCATCCAGATTTGGTCACACAGTGTCGAGTTTCGACTTGTTTGTGACCCAAATAAACATGCTGGTGCAGAAACCGGTGCGGGTTTAATTTTCCTCTGAGCAGAATGACCCGGTCGGATAAAGTCGAGTGTGTTCCCTGTAATGGCGTCTGAGCTGAATGACTGTACATTACATCCGGTCCATTTGTACACATGACGTGATTGGGTAATGAGCGGCTTCCAGTTTATTGCATGAGTTGTCGAGACTGGGAGAACTAGATTAGAAGATGCGTGTTGATGCTCTGAATGCGCTGGCTGAAGTTTAATTCAGCGTGTACGATGGTGTCATTGGGAGCTGTACCCAATGTGGACATGCCTCATGTGTACTTAGCGCTGTAGGACTTTTCTAGCTCAAATGAGGTTTGTTTTTTTGACATATGAAGCGTCTGTGTGGCTTTTTTTAACAGCTTGCTTCCTATTCATTAGAGCGCTGGAGTAAATAGTACATAAAGGTCTGAGGCAGAAACACACAGCGAGCGCTGGCTTTAAATACGCCACAACATTACTCATCTGATCTAGTAGTGTACCAGCATTACTCATTAAGCTTACTCATAATGGAAATGACTAAACACACACATGAATAAATATAAACACATTAATGTTTGTTCTGGGAGAGGCATCAGGTTTTAAACACGTTGAGTTGAGTTTGAGGTATTTTTTCCCATAAGGATGTTTGGGAAACCTGTTAATGCGTTCCATGGTCCCTAATGTAAAATAATGGGGCTGTTTTTGACACTTATACACTGAAAATAACACAAATTTTAAATAATATAAAAACACTGAAATACAATTGAAAAACAGTTAAAATCAATAAAAAATACAATAAAAGCCGCACTTTAGCTTTACTTCTTTATTGTTTCATTATGCTTCTTAATCGGGGAGGTGCTTGATCTTGGAAGACCGTATTCCTAAACGAGTTCAGTTAGGGACCGTATTCCTTAACGAGTTCAGTTAGGGACCGTATTCCTAAACGAGTTCAGTTAGGGACCGTATTCCTTAACGAGTTCAGTTAGGGACCGTATTCCTAAACGAGTTCAGTTAGGGACCGTATTCCTTAACGAGTTCAGTTAGGGACCGTATTCCTTAACGAGTTCAGTTAGGGACCGTATTCCTTAACGAGTTCAGTTAGGGACCGTATTCCTTAACGAGTTCAGTTAGGGACCGTATTCCTTAACGAGTTCAGTTAGGGACCGTATTCCTTAACGAGTTCAGTTAGGGACCGTATTCCGTAGCGAGTTCAGTTAGGGACCGTATTCCTTAACGAGTTCAGTTAGGGACCGTATTCCTTAACGAGTTCAGTTAGGGACCGTATTCCGTAGCGAGTTCAGTTAGGGACCGTATTCCTTAACGAGTTCAGTTAGGGACCGTATTCCGTAGCGAGTTCAGTTAGGGACCGTATTCCTTAACGAGTTCAGTTAGGGACCGTATTCCTTAACGAGTTCAGTTAGGGACCGTATTCCTTAACGAGTTCAGTTAGGGACCGTATTCCGTAGCGAGTTCAGTTAGGGACCGTATTCCTTAACGAGTTCAGTTAGGGACCGTATTCCCTAGCGAGTTCAGTTAGGGACCGTATTCCTTAACGAGTTCAGTTAGGGACCGTATTCCTTAACGAGTTCAGTTAGGGACCGTATTCCTTAACGAGTTCAGTTAGGGACCGTATTCCTTAACGAGTTCAGTTAGGGACCGTATTCCTTAACGAGTTCAGTTAGGGACCGTATTCCCTAGCGAGTTCAGTTGAGAAGCACTGCGCACTTTTGCCACGTTGGACTCGTGATTTTTGCGCTTGCCACGGCGCTTAAAGCACAAAACGCATCTCGCGTGAATGCGCCCTAACGCTTACCACCTTGTTTACATCGCTCACCACTTTGATTTGCTGTACACGAGTCAAACAAGTTCTCTCATGCACGCGTTTTAAGGGTACAAATTTCTTAACGATGGGCATCGAGTTTTAAAGGTGCCGATGTTTAGGGGACGTCGAGTTACAAGGTATCACTGTAAATATTAATCAGAATCAGAATCTTTATTTCACCAAGTACTAGATGTACAAGGAATTTCTCTTGGTGCAAATGTCAACATACATACATCAAATTAAATAGTAGAAAGAGGAACACTAAATATAAACACGGAATAAACAATACAACGTCAACATAAACATCAACAGTATGTCATCAGACGAGACTTGGAGATTTGCAGTAGAGTTCACTGACAAACTTTATATTTGTAAAAAATTGTGAGATAAAGATTACTAAATAAATAAGGTGCATGTGTGCGTTTGTGACTGTATGATAAAACCATGTTAGAAAATGAATGAAAAAATATTGCGATGTGGCGTATTTCAAATACTATCCTGTGAGCAAAAACTAGACACACCACAGAAAATTTAGTTTTTTCTTATAAAGTTTATGTTTATAATTATAGATTTAAGATATTTACAAAGGTAATATTTATTACTTTTAGTAATATTTTTTGTCCAATTTTGTCTACTTACTAACGTGGCCGAGCAGTCACAGAAGCATTTCACTGTCAGTCACTGTATGTGTCAAATACACTTGAAAATTTTTATTTGATTTGACTTTGAAAAGAAATAATTACATTTTGTCAGCACTGTGCTTCAACGTTGACCTTTTTTGGCAAATTGTTCTTACTTAAGGCTACAAGGGTCCCTTTGATAGACTTTTAATTCCAAAATCATTTGTATATGATCAATAAGGTTCATGTAAGGATATTGGTTAGATCACACGAGCATATTTAACCTTTTCTTGTTGAGACGTCTCTTTTGTAATATGTTGTGCTGAATTGCTTTACATTGTTTCTTTGATGATGATTAATACTCCAGTGCTGTCTGAAAAGTCTCTCAAAGATCTGAGACAGAGCTGAACTTGAACTTTATGTAAAAATATTAATCCATTCAGGAACCACAGTGAAGCAGCAGGTAACAGGTTTTACCCATAATAACCTGCACATCGTGTACTAAACATATTTTGGCTAATCAACTGACTTAATTAAATAAAACAACCGTATTTATTCCTCTTGTAAGTCTCAGTTTTAATGTTGATGTAGTTTTTAACCTCTGTTTTTAACCTCTGTATTTCTAATTCATTATTTGCTTATTTGAAAATAATTTAGTTCTTCTGATTGATTCATTAAAATCAAGAGCTAAAGGAGAACAGGGAATTATGTTCGGCCGGCACAGATGAGCGTTTGTTTCACGTTGCATTGATTAGCTTACATTAGCGGATGTGAATAGACTGAGTAAACACTTGTGTTTATATGAATCTAAATAATCTATTAATAATCTGACCAGCAGTTTAATTAGAATTAAAACTTTAATCTACATAATTAATTTTGACATGCAGCAAACTGAGACCAGTCTGAATACATTTTTATCTGATCAAAACAGAGGATAAATGTAAAATGTAAAAATAAAAGATTCCTAATAATCTGGGTCACGGCTGGAGGAAAAAACAACACGAGTCCTGTGAGAGAACAAAGATCTCAATCAAAATGCTAAAAGAATTCATCTTGCTTTTTATTATTTTAGATGTTTGGAGTAGGTGGGCAGCACGGTGGCTAAGTGGGTAGCACTGTTGCCTCACAGCAAGAAGGCCCTGTGTTCGATCCCCAGGTGGGGCGGTCCGGGTCCTTTCTGTGGGGAGTTTGCATGTTCTCCCCGTGTCTGCGTGGGTTTTCTCCGGGAGCTCCGGTTTCCTCCCACAGTTCAAAAACATGCAGCCAGGCTAACTGGAGACACTAAAATTGTCCTATAGGTATCAAGCCGCTAGGATGCATAAACCAGTGCGTTGTAGTGCCGGTCCCAAACCCAGATAAATAGGGAGGGTTGTGTCAGGAAGGGCATCTCTGTATGGTCTGTATGGTAAATCATTGCATGTCCATAGTTTTTACCAAGTTACACTCAGTTTTGCTTAGTTAGCACAAATAGTTCTATCTATTATTATTATTATTATTATTATTCATATCATTATTGTTATTATTATTATTATTGCTATTGCTATTATTATTATTATTTGTATTATTATTATTATATCATTAGTTTTATTATTATCATTATTTTCATAATTATCATTATTATCATTATTATTAACATTATTATTTCTATTAATATTATTATTATATCATTAGTTTTATTATTATTATCATTATTTTTATTATTATCATTATTATTAACATTATTATTATTATCATTATTATTAACATTGTTATTAATATTATTAACATTGTTATTAATATTATTATTATTGCTATTATTATTATTATTAACATTATTATTATTATTATGATTATTATTTAATATTATTATTATTATTGCTATTATTATTATTATTTGTATTATTATTATTATTATTATTATTATTATTATTATTAAGTTTACTGGTTATAGTGATGGCTCTGTAACAGAGCAGCTTAGGCAAGTGTCACATTGTGTGTCAGCTAAAACTGCAGTGACATTATCGGCGTATTCTCTGTCTAAATAGTGTGTCTAAATATTCTGCCTTATGGCTTATTAGAATCCTCTCTACTGAGGCAGCTGATCAGGTAGGCATTAGGCAGCAAGGCAGCTCATTAGGGTTTTGAACAGACCCTGTGTGTTGTTGTACATTTTTGTACACAAGTGTGTTTGTGGCATCTTTAATCTCAAGGTTAATGCGGGTCTGATCTCTTGTAATAACACAGCACCTGTACCTCGGTATAACCTCACTTTTTACCAGCTTTCTGCCCCCCTGCCATCTATGCAACCTGTCACACACACACACACACACACACACACATGCACAACAATAATTAGTTCCACATTTTCACACCTACAGTGCTGTGATCCCTGATACAACCTGGCCAACACAAAATATCCTTCAGCTCTGGGCATGTTTTACACACACATCTCTCTCTCTCTCTCTCTCTCACACACACACACACACACACACACATTCATTTATATTCATCAGGATGTTCTGGATTAAGGATATCAATATAATCACAGAAATCAGAATTGACTCGACGACACTTGATATTAATATGACCCCAACAATCCTGGTGCAGCAAGTCTAACACCACGCGATAACACTGGCTGCAGGGAAGTGGACATGACCCAAATGGAAAGGACAGTCATTTCTCACAGGGCACAACACATTCATTATTGTAGTCACACTCGGCGCAAACAAAGAATAAAAAATGGTGAATGATTGTTTAAATAATTCCTATAAAGCTTGTTTTTAATTACACTGGAGGCTAGTAAGGGAAGAAGGCATGACTAAACTATTGATGTGTATTTCATGTGTATTTTAGTGAGTGGGATAGTGTTGGCCAACAGTGTGTGTGTGTGAGTGTGTGTGTGTGTGTGTGTGTGTGTGTGTGTGTGTTTGATTTTCTGAATATCTTCCAGTCAACATAATTAGAAATGTGATCGAATGTAAGTGAGCAGACTGGAGATGAGACATGACATATATTCCATATTCTCCTGACCTCACGTTTTCATTCATCAACCATCAGTATTTTATGTAGTTCCATCCTCTCTGTGCTTGAGCTTCACTAGAACATATTTAGTTAGTTTTGATGTGCAGCATGTTGCAGACCTCGGTCGTGTCTCAGGTTCTAGCTGTGTGGGTGGACGTGATGGTCCCCTGTTTCCAAGGACAGACTACAGGCACACACAGAAAACAAATCGATTAGCCGTCTGTGATTGATTTACAGATAAACCAGGTGTCATGAACGGACTGAGGGATGCTGTGGGTGTGGGACGGACAGAAAGGTTCTGTACGCTGGAATCCTCCTGATTTTTACTTCCAGCACTGTTAGTGGGAGAAGGAGACGCTCACTTTGCTCTTCGTCATGGTTTAGTCGAGTACAATGTTGATGCTAGGGATGTGCAGACTGAATATTAAGGATTTATTTTGTCGTGGAAAAATAAGATGAGATGATAAATGAAATCTAAGATTACTGGTGACTTATTACTTATTACTGGCGATTTATTAGCACGATCGTGGGTTCCTACAGCGGTGAAAGTTGGAAATTCATTGTACCCACAATATCAGTTATGATAACATGACAGTTAATGAACTGAACAGTCGGAAGACTCCACTGAAGAGCTCGAGATCTTTCACATCTGATGTAAACGTTCCTCATATTCTTCTATCCCTTCACACCCATCATTGTGGAACCTATTCATCCAAATGTCTAAGTCCCAGAGTGCATCAGCCCTGGAGAAGAAAGCCTTATTCAGATGGGTAAGTGCACGTCTACAGGTTTAATACACCCATCCGCACACTGTTCAGACCCAAAAGATGTGACGAGGCTTTTCATCTTCTATACTTTTATTTTATCTGGCTGTAAGGGAGCTGGAGAGAGTAAGAACGACAGGCAGGCAGAGCAGTTTCCATGGCTTTATGTTAATAGCCTGTATCGGGTGTTAAAGCTTTTTAAAACTTCGCTTTTTTTATCACTCACATAAAACTAGTTTTCTTTTCTGTTGCTCTGTCTGATGTTTTATAAATCCTGAGGTATTGTGTTTTATAAATTATAAGCTTTATAGTCGGAGCAGATCAATTAATAACAGCTTCGTTGGCTTGTTTGCAGAAGTGTGTAACTAAGGAGCTGTTTAAATAAGTGCATAAAAGTCATTTTAAATTATTCTAACATAATCATCAACCTGACCGCACGTCTTAGTACTGTATGAGGAAACCGGAGCATCCGGAGGAAACCCACACAGACATGGGGAGAACATGCAAACTACACACAGAGCTACCACGTGAAAACACGGGCCATACCAAAATGGCCAGAAAAATGTGGTTTAGCAACTGAAAAGGCTTCACACAACATGAGTCTTATAAAGCTTATATACATCGACCAGGCATAACATTATGACCACTGACAGGTGAAGTGAATAACACTGATTATCTCTTCATCACGGCACCTGTTAAGCGAGTTTGACAAGGGGCAAGTTGTGATGGCTAGACGACTGGGTCAGAGCATCTCCAAAACTGCAGCTCTTGTGGGGTGTTCCCGGTCTGCAGTGGTCAGTATCTATCAGGAACAGCGGTAAACTGGTGACAGGGTCATGGGCGGCCAGGGCTCATTGATGCACACGTTGTCCGATCCAACAGACGAGCTACTGTAACTCAAACTGCTGAAGAATTTAATGCTGGTTCTGATAGAAAGGTGTCAGAATACACAGAGCATCACAGTTGCAGGGCTGTTTTGGCAGCAAAAGGGGGACCAACACAATATTAGGAAGGTGGTCATAATGTTATGCCTCGATTGCCAGATACTACCTAATTTGTTATATTAATAAATCCTGAATACAGGAGCAGCCAAATAAAATGTAAAGAACTATTTCATCATTAATGGTGTTGAGTTACTTAAAAGAATAAACTGTAAGGATGCATTCACATGAGATTTTCCTCCCTGTTTCACTTTTAAACTTGTGTTACAGCTCGAGGTGCTGAGAAATTATGAGAATTAGCTTTTCTAAGAGTCTAAAACGCTTATCATTAAAAAAAAGCTTAACGTGGTTTAATGTAGTAAAAGAAGGAGACAGGAGCAATAAACTTCTCTTCATTATTACTGCTCATAAGTCCTCCACTAATGAAATTCCTCACTCGCTGTTTTAGTACAATAAGCCAAATTAAGCAGCTCAACTAAGCAGCACCGCCGCACTCCATAGGAAACAACAGCACAGCCAGCGCAAAGACGGTTTGGCGGCTTCTCACGTGAATGCGCCCTAAGACTGATTAATAGTCGGAAAACGTCTGATCTGCCATGGACTGGATCAGCAACGTGGCCCCGAGTCTCAGTCTCTGACAGTCGGTCGGGAGACTCTGTTACACCCGCCGCGTCCTGCTGGTACTGCGACGTGCTCGAACGGCTCCAAAACAAAAGAGCAGAACTCTTCAATCCTCACCGTGGGAATTCTGTCATTAACTCGGAGAAGAAAGCCGGTCCCTCTGTCTGCCATTAGACACACGCTAGCGCTCCTGCTAACCGTCTTTCCAGCCGACCATGGGAATTTAATTCGAGATTAGCTGACATAGCACATCAACCTTCCTATATTAGCATCTGTAAATACTAGGGGAGGGGTTCAGATGTCAGATTTCATTACCAGCTACTGCGTTTTAGTTTCTTCTACAAATGAAAGTCATTTTGTTGAGTTAAGGGGATGAAAAAGGAAAAGGCAGATGCTATTAACTCACCGCTCAAATGAGAGCGGTTGCTTTTTCTACCAGGCTGAATTTAGAGGCTACAAAAGTGTCCGGCTCATGTCCAGTGTTTCACTCACTAGGAAAACGCTGTTAAAATGAATAAATGATTTAGAAATTTATACAGTTTACACTCAAACTGTCATGTATTTAATAGAAGTACTTTGTAGTTCTACAATTACTGACTGTAGTTCATCTGTTTCTTTACATACCTTTATAGCCTGCTTTCACCCTGTTCTTCCAGGGTCATGACCACTACAGAGCAGGTATTATTTAGGTGGTGGATCATTCTCAGCACTGCAGTGACACTGACATGGTGGTGGTGTGTTAGTGTGTGTTGTGCTGGTATGAGTGGATCAGACACAGCAGCGCTGCTGGAGTTTTTGAACACCTCATTGTCACTGCTGGACTGAGAATAGTCCACCAATCAAAAATATCCAGCCAACAGCGCCCCGTGGGCAGCGTCCTGTGACCACTGATGAACGTGTTGAAGATGAGCAACTCAAACAGCAGCAATAGATGAGTGATCGTCTCTGACTTTACATCTACAGGGTGGACCAACTAGGTAGGAGTGTCTAATAGAGTGGACAGTGAGTGGACACGGTATTTAAAAAAACTCCAGCAGCGCTGCTGTGTCTGATCCACTCATACCAGCACAACACACACTAACACATCACCACCATGTCAGTGTCACTGCAGTGCTGAGAATGATCCACCACCTAAATAATACCTGCTCTGTGGTGGTCCTGTGGGGGTCCTGACCATTGAAGAACAGGTTGAAAGGGGGCTAAATAAGCATGTAGAGAAACAGATGGAATACAGTTAGTAATTGTAGAACTACAAAGTGCTTTTTTATGGTAAGTGGTGCTGATACAAAAAGACAGTGAGTGTAGAAACAAGGAGGTGGTTTGATTGTCCTTTGATGTTGTTGTTATATGGAGTTTTATTGTAAAATTAAATACGATTAAATGAGATGAATAAATTTTAACTCAGATGTTTGAGCCAGACTTTGAGATTTAGCTGGAAATGCCAGGTATACCTAGAGGTGTGATGGTTAACACGCCTGTAATCATTGTCCTTCATCAGCTCTGGCATCACACAGCGAGCTGCCCTCTTCCCCACCAGTGTGTTAATGAACCAACACAGCCAGACACACACACACACACACACACACACTCTCTTTATTTTTCTGTTCCTCTAGCACTTGTGCTCTCTCGATATCCCCAGTGTTAACATCTCACTCAAGCTTATCTCTCAGCCCATCTTTATTCAGCGTGCTTTAACTACCCATCCAACCCGAGCGAGCAGTTCCCCACTGGAGCCGGAGATGTTTTTGTTTTACTGCTTTTCCGCGTTGTTGGACTGTATAAAGAAGGTGCAGCGCCGGTTTTTGTGCTGATCCCAGCAGGACGTGCATCCTGTGTGTGTGTGTGTGGCCATATGGAGACACGGGAGAAGGTGTGAGTTTAATTGTAACATTAGGATTAGTGAGGAATGAAACTCTTATTACATTATACAGTGTAATTAACCAGGGGTGCATAATGATTAAAGACTAATTGGAATGGGGTTGATGGTAGAAAAAATGATCAAATTAAAAACCTGATCAGTGACTGAGTCTTTCTTTAAAGTGATTTACCTGCATTTTATTTTATAGCTAAGGTCCTACCTAATTAACGGGCGTAAAAATCGTGCCACTTCATGTTTACTGGTTAAATAGCACTGTGAGGGGTCCTAGCAATCCTACGGCAATTCAGTTAGTGATCTTTTTTGCATTTTTTCCTTAATTTAATTTTCCTCCCAATCTAGTCATATCCAATTACCCGATTGCATTACGCTTTCGATCTCCACCCTGGTCGAGGAGAGCCGTGACTATCACACGCCCCCTCCGACATGTGTGCAGTACCGACTTCATCTTTTCACCCGCACGAGGCGAGTTTATATGCGGATCAGCTTTGTGTACGGAGAGCTACACCCAGATCAATGCATTATTTTTTTGTCTCTGTGCAGCACCATTAATAAGCCAACAGAGGTCATAATTTCCGAGGAATAGTCGTTGTTCCTTGTAGGTACCCAGCCTGCCGGATCAAGTTTGAGATGTTAGCTCTGGTGCTACCGTGTGTTTTTACTGCTGTGCCACCTGAGCGCCGCTTTTAATTCATTTCTGAAGCCCTGGCTCATAGTTGTTATTCCAATTCCTCCCAAAGGTGTTTAGTAGAGTTGAGTTGAGGTTGGTACCACTGATGTCAGTAACGCGTTACTTAGTAACGCGATACTCTAATCTGACCACATTTTTCAGTAACAAGTAATCTAACGCGTTACTATTTCCAATCCAGTAATCAGATTAAAGTTACTTATCCAAGTTACTGTGCGTTACTATTTTTGCGTCTCGGAGAGTGACGTCTGGCCTATGCGACAATTAAGTCACGAGCTGCGTCCGGAATCTCATACGTACTACTGTACGTACTAGATTGGAGGGAGTATGCACTACTCGGCTGGTAAAGAAGTACATACTTTCAGTACAGAAGTGTGCAGTATGCAAACAACACCGCCACGTGGGGACGTGATGACGTAATATCACCATAGTTACAGACTCATTACAAACCCCACTCGCCAAAATTTTTGATATTTTTGTTATTTATTTGTCTCTAAAAATTTTATTTTATTTATCTTACTTACACTTGTGAACAGAGGACTTAGTTTTCCGTGTCTTTCTTTTTTCTTATTCCGCTTCAATCGCCTACGCAGCTCCAGTTGCATTACGGCAGCTGCTGAATGTAATTAATAAAGTAACTTGTAATCTAACTTAGTTACTTTTAAAATCAAGTAATCAATAAAGTAACTAAGTTACTTTTTAAAGGTAACTATGCCATCACTGGTTGGTACAACGCTGGGGAAATGCATCGGAAGGTGACGATGTAGAAAAGTGATGTCATTTGTTTTTAAAATTCTTAATAAATAGAGTTTAATAATCAAAATAGTGCAGAAACTTTTTGAAGAACCCTCATACTACCCTAAAGCCCTACCTGGCCAGATATGTCCAAATTGGGATACATTTACATTTTCTGCATTTAGCAGACGCTTGTATCCAAAGCAATTGAGGGTTATGGGCCTTGCTCAAGGGCCCAACAGTGGCAACCTGGCAGTGGTGGGGTTTGAACCAACGACCGTCCGCCTACTTGTCCAGTTCCTTAACCGCTTGGCTACAACTGCCCTTGACAATGGGAGGGGAATGGAACAAATGTGAACGAAAAGTTAATTAAAAGAAGAAGAAGGAAAATGAATGACTTTCGGATGTTGCTTCACCCCTGATTTACTGAAGACAGGAGAAGTGAGTTAGAACATATTGAGTAACCACCACATTGAGCTGATGGAACCTCCATTTCTCTGCAGACGTCCGTTGCTGTGCTGTGCGTCCTGCAGCAATGCTAATTCAGAAAGCTTCAGAAGATGGATGTGCGCTAGATGCGCTCAGGATAGCGAGCACGCGGCCTAATGAGCAAAAGCACTGCCTGTTCTTAAGTGCTGTCCCATCAGAATGCACGCCAAGGTGGTGAGAGAGCTGAGCCCTGTACCTCACCGTGGGCTGGAATTCATCTTCAAACAGAGAATGAGAGTGCAGTTTTACATACGGAATGTGAGAGCACTCGCCGTGCTTTCTCCTATTCCCTGTTTAAGACATTCCTTATGTCACCGTCTGCCGAATGCTGACAAATCCGGCTTTTTGATTTGCAGCCAGTGAGCCTATTAGTTCTGTCTTCCATTCTCTCTCTCTCTCTCTCTCTCTCTCTCTCTCTCTCTCTCTCTCTCTCTCTCTCTCTCTCTCTCTCTCTCTCTCTGTGAAAGCAGGTTTGGCATCTCAATTGCGTTGAAGTAAATCACACCCACATTACAGGTTGTTCAGTAAATACAGACTCAAAGTCTCAGGATGTTGTCCCTAATTATTATCATTTCTTAATTACTGAGGTCCACCGATAGCACTCGCTCACGCTCTCTCATGCCTTCTCACGCTCTCTCACGCTCTCGTGCTTTCTCTTCACCCTGTAATTCATACCAGTACTTTTTATCGTACTGTATTGATTTATAAGGTAGTAAATACTGTAACTGCTCAGAATCACTGTAGTCAGTTTAGCCTGCACTTAGTAAAAGCTCGGTTTAAAGAAATACTGCAGCGTTTTCATTTAATCTCTGTGCGGCTGCAGTATGTGAGCAATTACAACAGACAGACGTCTAATGCACGTCATCGTACTAAGAACAGAATAGAGAAATAACAGACGAGCTGAAATTCAGCTTAGAATAAAATTCCAAGTTGAAGTTAATTTAGCTGATGGCTGAAAGAAAACGACTTTTTACTGGATGACGTTTTTCGTTGTGGATGTTACGGGATCCACTTCACGTTGTTTTTGTGTAACAGCAGCATTCAAATGCATAGCACCAGTCTATCACAGGGCAAACACACATTTACACATACCTTGGGGAACTTTGGTAGCTCCCGCAGGAAACACATGCAGACACGTGGAGAACATGCAAACCCAGGACCTTCTTACTGTGAGGCAACAGTGCTACCCACAGAGCCACCGTGCCACCCATGTTTTTTTCACCAAGATTTGTAGCAGGAATAGTAATAGTAGTGTAGTAATAGTAGTACAAATAGTAGTAGTAATAGTGGTAATAGTAGTTATAGTAATTGTAGTAATAGAAATAGTAGTAGTAATAGTAGTAGAAATAATAGTAGTAATAGAAATAGTAGTAGAAATAGTATTAATAGTAGTAATAGTAGTAGAAATAGAAATAGTTGTAGTAATAGTAGTAGAAATAGTAGTAATAGTAGTAGTAATAGAAATAGTAGTAGTAATAGAAGTAGTAGTAATAGTAGAAATAGTAGTAGTTATAGTAGAAATAGTAATAATAGTAGTAGTAATAGAAATAGTAGTAGTAGTAGTAGTAATAGAAATAGTAGTAGTAGTAGTAATAGTGGAAATAGTGGTAGTAATAGTAGTAGTAATAGTAGTAGAAATAGTAGTAATAGAAATAGTAGTAGTAATAGTAGAAATAGTAGTAGTAATAGTAGTAGTAGTAATAGAAATAGTACTAATAGTAGTAGTAGTAGTAGTGATAGTAGTAATAGTAGAAGTAATAGAAATAGTAGTAGTAATAGTAGTAGAAATAGTAGTAGTAATAGTAGTAGCAGTAATAGTAGTAGTAATAGTAGTAGAAATAGTAGTAGTAGTAGAAATAGTAGTAGTAGTAATAGAAATAATAGTAATAGTAGTAGTAATATACCCACCTCAACTGCAATCAGGGATCCCCCAGCAGCTGAAGACAAACTGACCACACTAAACTGGGAGAAAATTCATAAATAAAATAGGAGTAATTTGTAAAATAATTGAAGTTTAATCTGATAAATAAAATCTTTGTAAGGAATCACAAACACACTCACACACACACACACACACCGATACTTACACATTCCTTCAGCTGGACTTGGTATCATTTATCACTCTAAATAATGCTGATCTCATTCTGTACATTAGCTGTGAGCTAATCGATAGGCGCTACAGAGCTGGTCAGCACGGGCTACAGCACAAAAAGAGGAAATAGGTGTAACATTGGATATCAAGTCTCATCAGTACATGATCTATATGAAATCACAACTCAACCAGTCACTGATCATACAGATCCCGTGTGTGTGTGTGTGTGTGTGTGTGTGTGTGTGTGTGTGATCAGTATTCAGGAGATCAAGGAACTAAAGCTGCGGAGGGAGAGTTGAGCACCAAGCGAGGCGCTGGAGTATGAACTATAAAACATCCTAGCCGGGCTATTTCGGGATACACTCCTAGGGATAAGTGTGTGTGTGTGTGTGTGAGAGAGAGAGAGAGAGAGAGAGAGTACAGACACACATGACATTGTTGAATCCGTGTAATTTGGAAGCAGGACAGTGACTTGCAAAAGTATTTGCCCCCCCTTTTTATGTACATAAATGATTAAAGCTTCTATTTTACGTCAGTATTCAGTCCCTCTTGCCCATGCTGCTCAACACCTAAACAATAAAGACTGTCCACTCACTGTCCACTCTGTTAGACACTCCTACCTAGTCGGTCCACCTTGTAGATGTAAAGTCAGAGACGATCGCTCATCTATTGCTGCTGTTTGAGTCGCTCATCTTCTAGACCTTCATCAGTGGTCACAGGACGCTGCTCACGGGGCGCTGTTGGCTGGATATTTTTGGTTGGTGGACCAATCTCAGTCCAGCGGGGACAGTGAGGTGTTTAAAAACTCATACCAGCACAACACACACTAACACACCACCACCGTGTCAGTGTCACTGCAGTGCTGAGAATGATCCACCACCTAAATAATACCTGCCCTGTAGTGGCCTGTAGTGGTCCTGACCATTAAAGAATAGCGTGAAAGGGGGCTAAAAAAGCATGCAGAGAAACAGATGGACTACAGTCAGTAATTGTAGAACTACAAAGTGCTTCTATATGGTAAGTGGAGCTGATAAAATGGACAGTGAGTGTAGAAACAAGGACGGGGTTTTAATGTTATGGCTGATTGGTGTATATATTTTGTGCTTATTTTACACTGTTATATGGATCAGAATATTAATATTAAAGTACAGGTTAGAAATACAGAGGGATCAGAGGGAGCTAAACATTTTGAAGTCGCCGTATCTCCACCCTTGCGCTGCACATTAATTCCGCTATCATTCACAGATCCATCCGCAGCCCGTCCTGTCCTCTCACGCGTCCGTCTCTTTCTCTCCATTCCGTTCTCCTTCCCCTCTTTTAGGGCTCAGCATACCAATGAGCTGGGGACTGCACCACTCCACGCCTCCTGCAATCCTCCTCCCCAGGAGTCGTGACTTCCCTCTCATCCACGCTCTTGTACGCTCTCTCGCCCTGGGCTGCACCCTCAAGCCTCTTTTCATCCCGTCTTCTTCTGTTACACCTTCATTATCATCCATCTCAACTCCAACCATTTATCTACGACCCATGATGGATGCTGGTTTAAGTTTCATTCATCGTTATGAGTTACTCTCAGTCCTGCTAACTGACCTAACTAACCTAACTAGGTCTTTACAAGAATCAATTTCATGTCATTTTCATTAACAGCTTTGTCCTGGTCAGTGTTCCAGCAGGAATCATTGAGTGCAGGGAAGGAATCCTCTAAAAAGGGGGTCAATCAAAATGATTCGGCCCTCAGACATAGCCAATGATGTCTGTGTAGCTGCCCAGCCAACCGATAGCACCGCTGAGACTCAAACCCGGATCTCAGCGGTCGCTGACTGGCGTAATAAGCCGCTGCGCCACCTGAGCGCTTCTCAAGGATCCAACTCAGTTAAAGAGATGATCCAGCATGTTCTACCTGATCTCTACTCATCACATCTGTAGTATGGTACTTAGATCTATCTATCAATCTGTCTGTCTTTCTGTCTGTCTGTCCGTCTATCTATCTGTCTGCCTGTCTGTATGTCTATATATCTGTCTATCTGTTTGTCTGTCTGTCTATCTGCCTGTCTGTCTGTCTACTTGTCTATCTATCTTTGTCTGTCTATCTGTCTGTTTGTCTATCTGTCTGTCTGTCTATCCATTCGTCTGTCTATCTGTCTGTCTATCTAAATAAAGAAAATGTAAAGCTGTCTATCTATTTGTCTATTTATCTGTCTGTCTGTCTATCTATTTAACTGTCTATCTGTCTGCCTTTCTATATGTCTGTCTGCCTATCTATCTTTCTGCCTGTCTGTCTGCAAAATCAGCATTTAAGTTATTGACTTATATTAAAAACAGGTCAGTTGTAGCCTAGCGGTTAAGGTACTGGACTAGTAATCAAAAGGTCAGTGGTTTCACTTCCAGGTTGTCACTGTTGGGCCCTTGAGCAAGGCCCTTAAACCTCAATTGCTCAGGTTGCTTTGGATAAAATGCGTCTGCTAAATGCTAAAATGTTAATAATAATATTTCTTATATGTATTATAACTGCATTAAGAATCTGTATAATAACAGCACAGGATTCTCATTCCGACTCTGTTAAAACGAGCTTCTGTTTTTCAGTCCGTACAGAACAATACGTGCTGATTTATATTCATGTTAACCTCTCGTCAGCGGACCGAGCTCAGGTATAACCAGCAGGGCTGTTTTTTCTTAATGAAGCTCCTCGGAGAGCAGAAAGTATTTAAGAGAGAATGAAAGAGTGGATTCATTTTAATAAAGCACAAACGGATCGTGCTGGTAAAAGGAAGCAATCGCTCCGCTTTAATTCAATTAAGTGCTCAGGTTATTGAAATGCACGGCACACTTAGTGCTACAGTCAGCAGTGAGTGCCACCCACCAGGTCCAGTCCTGCATGATATGGTCAAAAGTATGTGGACACCTGATCATACGCTTGTTGAACAGTCCTTATTGACTTTAAGATTATTTATTTATTAGGATTTTAACGTCATGTTTTACACACTTTGGTTACATTCATGACAGGACACATAGTTACTAGTTACACAAGATATCTTTTAATATCAAACACAGTCATGAACAATGTAGTGTCTCCATTTCTTCACTTGCACATCTTTGGACTGTGGGAGGAAACCGGAGCTCCTGGAGGAAACCCACGCATACACAGTGCCACCCCATTAAGATGGATTAAGATTCTTTTATGCCAGCTATAACAGCTTCCACTCTTCTGGGAAGGTTTGCTTTTAGATGTGTAACTGTGTCTGTGGGAAAGTCAGGCACTAAATGTTGGATTAGAAGGCAGATTCTACAAATCTACAAATCAGAAAAAGTTGGGACAATATGGAAAATGCAAAAAATAAAAAACACAGTTTCTTACATTTACTTTGACTTTTATTTGATGTCAGGATGAACCAGAGATATTTCACGTTATATCTGCTCAACTTCATTTCATTTATTAATAAACATCCATTCCTGCATTTCAGGCCTGCAACACATTCCAAAACGTTTTGGCACCGAGGAGACCAAGTGATTTAGTGTTTCAGCTTTTTTTTTTTTTTTCCAAAATTCTCCACAAATTCTCTATTGGGGACCGGTCAGGACTGCAGGCAGGCCAGTCCAGTACCCATACCCTCTTCTTCCGCAGCTATGCCACCTGTGGAATCACATCTAAATTGCCCCCATCCCAACTTTTTTTAGAATGTGTTGCAGGCCTGAAATACAGGAATGGATGTTTATTAATAAATGAAATGAAGTTGAGCAGATAAAACATGAAATATCTCAGGTTCATCCTGTCTGACATCAAATAAAAGTCAAAATAAATGTAAGGAACACTGCATTTTTATTTTATTTGCATTTTCCATACCGTCCCAACTTTTTCTGATGTGGGGCTGTATATTTAAGGCCCTACCTATTTCACGACTGTGAATCGTTTCCCGTGTAATATGCAATTTGCTGTGAAATTCTAAATTTAAAGTTTGTGTTTAGTGATTTACCACCTTTCCTTCGTGTAGCGTTCAAGCACCCTCACGATTACTGGTTGATCTGCACTATGAGGCGTCCTAGCAATCCTACGGCAATTCAGTTAGCAGTCGCTTAGTCAAAATGTCCAAGATGTTGAGTGTAAAGCAGCTACAAACACAATTTGGGTAACTGAGTTTGGAAAAATAACAACCAATCAAAACATGGATGAGAATTTTCATATTTGAGACCGTCGCTGGATGTTCTAGGTTTACATTCAACCATTAAGGTCGCTGTGCTGTGTATTGTAGCTTATATTTTGTCTGTCATTTAATTTATGAGTGTAATTTAATGACTGCTGTGGAATCTGTGATTTTTGAGCACATTTTCCTGTGAATTTAGTTGGACCCTGCATATATATATTTATACTATATATATATATATATACATATGTGTGTGTGTTTAAAGCCTTTTAGATCAGAGCTCCGTCCTGGATTTCACTGGATCATGTATTAAAGAACCTTGCTTGTAAGAGTCTGTGCACCAGACTGTCTCTTCTTTATGTCTTTTTCCATCTTTCTGGTGTAAGTCATTTCTTGTGAGGTTAAGGTTAATAATTCTGATGCTATTTGTGTAAATGAAGGTTTATTACACACATCGGTGCACTCGGGACCAGGTACACTGCACACAGCTACACCAGAGCTGCAGAAATGAGCTTAGTGTAATCCTTCCTGTTAAATACAACACGTCTGATTAATGTAAGTCACAAATTCCTCTTTAACATCATCACAGGTTAAAGATGTGATTAAGTAGTTGTTAACTGAACGCTCATACCAGCATTTCCTTTTGTCTGGGGTGTTTTGCTATATTGGAACATCTCTCTCTCTCTTTCTGTGTGTGTGAGAGAGAGAGTGAGAGTGTGTGTTGTACCACAACCAAGATCATTTCACTCAAGGCACTTTTCCCTTCATTAACCTGGTTGACCATCAGCCTTGTGTCTCCCATCGAATGTCAAGCAACTGTGTGTGTGTGTGTGTGTGTGCATGCAAGACCAAGACCCATGTATGTAATAAGGCGTCTGTGCCCAACCATTAACCATAGGTTTGGCAACGTTAAACACCACTGGCACCAGTCATACCAGTTTAGCACCTGTTATCAGGGATTGAACATGTTAAACGGTTTAAAACTGATCACTGGTCAGCTGTTCTGTTTACTGAAGGAGAAAAACCAAACAAAAATGACCATGTTCCATTATTTACTGGTTTATCTTGGGAGGCAACTGGAGCTACTCAAATAAATCCACACTGACACAACCTACTAACAGGCAACAATAATAATGCTGAAACATGTATTATATGGCTTAAGGCGCATTCACATGAGAAGCGTTTGGCTTGAGCGGTGCAGTAAAACACCATCAAAGTGTGGATATGAGACTGTGTCAGATCCAGTCTGAAAGCTCCACGTGTATCTGTGTTTATCTGGATTTTCCTCCCTGTTTCACTTTTAAACTTGTGTTACAGCTCGAGCTTCTGAGAAATGGTGAGAATCAGAAACAGCTTCACCCAGAGTCTAAAACGCTTCTGGTTCAAAATAAAGCTTAATGTGGTTTAATGCATTGAAAGAATGACACAGGAGCACTAAACTTCTCTTCATTATTACTGCTCATAAGTTCCTCCACTAATGAAATTCCTGACTTGTTGTTTTGGTACAATAAGTCACGTTAAACTTTGTTTGTACAGCCTGAGTCGCTTTTACCACATCATATCAAACAGTTCGTCTCATTGGAGGAGCTTTGAAAAGGTCAACAGCAAACTGGGTCAAAGTTTAATCAGGTGAACTTTGCAAAAATCTTGAGCCCACCGGCACACTCCATAGGAAACAACGGCACAGACGCTTCTCATGTGAATGTGCCCTAAAAGTATGTGCACCCCGCCCCCGCCCCCGCCCCCCCCCCCCCCCATCCCCATCAGCTTTTTTTTATGTTAAAGTAGAAGTGGAAACGACGTAGGTGGGGGTTTTACTGTATTTGTGTAAGAGCTGCTGAAAGGTCACTTGGGGTCTAAATTATCCCTCACAATAGTTTTTAAAATAAAGTATTTAAGAGAAACATGTATTAGAATAAAGGAAGAATTGTAGAATAACCTGATAAATGTATTTAGTTTGTGATTTTGGATGAAATAAATGTATTTCCTGGAAACCTAAATGCAGGTAGAACAGTTTGTCCACACCACAAGCTTTATTCCAGCAATGATAGATGATCCTAATGTACTCAACAGCAAACCCACTTCCTCCAGACCCGTTTCACCATAGCAACCGCTTCAGTGATAGACACTAGACGCTATCAGCCCTGATCCCGGAGCTGCTCGGCCCATTTTTGCTTTTAGTGGGGTTCAGATCCGCACTTCATCCTGCCTCCAACAACCTGCCACCCGCTGACACACCGCGCCGCCCGCGGAGCGTAACGAACGAGAGCTAAGGGGGTACGAGAGAACCTGCTTCCATTAAAACCTGGTACTCATCATTCTACTGATTTCAATTAGAATCGAACCCCAGTCAAAAAAATCAGTCTGTCTGATCTATTCATTTTAATTTGGATTGTTTAAAGCTGCAGAACTGAACAAACTTCAGACGTGGGTCTACAAAAGCGGCTTCTTAATAACAGTAGATAAATGTTACATAGCCATAGCACACTAAATAGTAAAACTGTGTGAACACCTTAACATTACATGGAAAACCATTTTAGATTAATCACCACCTTTGTTATTTGTAATATTGAAACATGATTGAAGGAATTTGCTTCCATTCCTTAAAACCATTAGTGCTGTTGGACACTGATATTGTGCAGCAATAGTCCACCTTCAACAAATGGACCAGTTGTCGCATATTTCTGGCATATACCAAATGCCAAGATGATTAAGCAAGCTAGAACAATACTGTGGCTGAAAGGGCACTGACAACAAGGGGAACAATAGCAAATAAATAAGGTGGCCAGAATACCAGAAACAAAGTGCACAGCCCACAACAGAGAAAGTAGGTATAACAGGGATAGTGCAGAACCGAGAACTGGCTGCCACAATATGACAAGCTGCTCTGGCAACCCAGTTTTCAGAAAAAGAAAAGATATGGAACCAGCAATCCTCCGGGCACCCTGATTCCACTAATACCCCTTTTCCACCAACGCGGAACCGGCGTGTCACAGTGTAGAGGTTTGAGAAGCTGCTAAACCGTGTTTGCGCTGCACTTGCATTTTTTTAAGTTCTCCTGATTACATTTTGATCCAGTTTGCCGCTGATATTCGCTGATATTTTCAAAGAGATGAACTGTGTGATATGACGTGGTAAAAGTGACCCGGACAGTACGAACACCGCTTAACGTGAAAAATGAAGCGTACCGTGGCTTGTTGTACTAGAACAATGAGTGATGAATTTGGGCAATAGAGAGCGCTTATAATCAGTACAGAGCACTAATAACCACTACAGAGCACTTATAACCAGTACAGAGCACTAATAACCAATACAGAGCACTTATAACCAGTACAGAGCACTTATAACCAGTACAGAGCGCTTATAACCAGTACAGAGCACTTATAACCAGTACAGAGCACTAATAACCACTGCAGAGCACTTATAACCAGTACAGAGCACTAATAACCAATACAGAGACACTTATAACCAGTACAGAGCACTAATAACCATTACAGAGACACTTATAACCAGTACAGAGCACTTATAACCAGTACAGAGCGCTTATAACCAGTACAGAGCGCTTATAACCAGTACAGAGCACTTATAACCAGTAATAAGCGAGAGACGTTTAGTGTTTCTGTGTGGTACTTTTAGTACATTCAGCCACGTTACGCTTTATTTAGGTAAAGTTTTTTCGACTCTCCCCAGAAGCTAATTCAGAACCTCGAGCTGCAGAACCATCACACATGATGTAAATCCAGTTAAACACAGATACATGTATTGTATTTTAGACTGGATTTGATGGTTATTTCACACAGATGTTGGTTTGTGTTGTGGAACTTTAATGATGTTTTACCTCTCAAGCCGAGCGGCGAGCAAATCGGCTATTTGCGCCGAGGGTCGCGGTGAGAGCGAAGTGCAAAACGCTTCTCACGTCAATGAACTAAAGAAAACAACAACTGTGACAAACACGTCTACGTCCTCTCATCACCGACAGCTGATCGATGCTTTTTACATAAAAATGAACAGCTGTAACAACAGCACAAATCCCCACAGATAATCTACACACTCCACCATTATGTTACTCTTTACTTTCGTTGTGTAACGCCCACCGTTGATGGTTCTTAAAAACTGGTGGAAACGCGGGTCGGTTCTCTACAAAACACCAAGGTTTGAAGAAACCTGAACAGAACCGGTTCAAGAACCAGGGTTCTTTTGGTGGAAAAGCGCTATTACTGACACAGTCTGTAAAATATGGATTTAAGTTTGCTCTATAAACGGGATGTCACGCCGCCTCTGGGCTAATTCCCTCCCCCAGGGCGGTTCCATCGTGAGGCTCAAACACGTTTCAACACCGGATGAGAGAAGTATCCAACCAGACCGAGCAGCCCGACATGTTAGGGACACGACTCTTAACATGACCTAAAAGTGACTCAGGAGCTGCCACAACTTTCTGTTGCACTTGTTGATCTTCAGTTTGTGTGTAGATGTTCAGCCAGGAAAACTCACGAAGCTTCTTGTGCTAATGTTGCTTCTGAAAAAGACTTGGAACATCTGACTGACTCAGTAGAAAAGAGGCAGCTTATGAAAGCGGCAGGTTAGAAGTCACTGAGTTGTTGCGTACCACCCATCTTAATTGTTTGGTTTAAGAGCTTTCATGTCAGCATGCAGATTTCTTTACTACTAAAAATGCCTCTACGTGTATTTAATTACTGCTACCCAGATTTAAATGAGATGTTTGCATGTTCTTCCCGTGTCTGTGTAGGTTTTCTCTGGGTGCTCCGGTTTCCTTCCAAAGTCCAAAGCAAGTGAGGTGAACTGAAGATACAAAATTGTCCATGACTGTGTTCGATATTAAAAAAGAGTAAAACATGACGTAAAAACCTAATAAAATAAATAAATGAGATATTACTCAGTCATGAAATGCTACTCACATCAATGCTTTGGATTCGTGTAGAAATAAATGAGGTTTATTGATTTGTTTATTCATTAATCTTATTCAGAGCGTCTTTATTTTTTATCAGGGTCACAGTCACAGGTCATGAGGTACTCGGAGCTGTGTGGCACCAACACTAATGTGCTCCTTCTCCTCAAGTCATAGTTAATTAATAATGTAACAAGGTTTTCTTGCTCGGCTGTACTGCTGTATCTGTTATTCCATGAATTATCCTCCTGATTCAAGTCTGTGAGAGGTGTAGCATGTTCTCTTGGTGTCTGTGTGGGGTGATTTGTGGATATTTTGACTTACTTTCACTTGCAATTCAATTGCATGTCAGTTTGTAAATTGGTTATTATTAATTGCAAAAAGGAAATAAGTGCAACTGACTGCCGTCCTGTCTAGGGTATGTCGAGGACATGATTCAGATCACTTGAGTTCCTGACCAGGTTAAAGCAGGATGAAGATGGATGGATGGATGGATGGATGGATGGATAGACAGATAGATGGCTGGGTTGATAGATAGATGGATGGATGGATGGATGGGTTGATAGATAGATGGATGGATAAATGAATGGATGGATGGATGGATGGATGGGTTGATAGATAGATGGATGGATGGATGGGTTGATAGATAGATGGATGGATGGATGGATGGATGTATAGATGGATGGATGGATGGATGGATGTATAGATGAATGGATGGATTAATGGATGGATGGATGGATGGATGGATGAATGGACAGATTAATGGATGGATGGATGGATGGATGGATGGATGGATGTATAGATGGATGGATGGATGGATGGATGTATAGATGAATAGATGAATGGATGGATTAATGGATGGATGGATGGATGTATGGATGAATGGACAGATTAATGGATGGAT
Source organism: Trichomycterus rosablanca (assembly GCF_030014385.1). Classification (NCBI taxonomy): domain Eukaryota; kingdom Metazoa; phylum Chordata; class Actinopteri; order Siluriformes; family Trichomycteridae; genus Trichomycterus; species Trichomycterus rosablanca. Next base: position 37,098,254 of record NC_085998.1, read on the forward strand.
GGATGGATGGATGGATGGATGGATGTATAGATGGATGGATGGATGGATGGATGTATAGATGAATGGATGGATTAATGGATGGATGGATGGATGGATGAATGGACAGATTAATGGATGGATGGATGGATGGATGGATGAATGTGCTTTGCTTGTTTGCTTTAGCTAAACAAATCAAAATAAAATAAAAAGCCTGAAGGTTAAAGTGCAAAACAGATGCAAATGAAACAGATGGAAGCCAGAAATGTGTTCACTGCGGCGTAGATAAATATTGAAGCGTCTCTGCTGCCTCTAACAGATGCTTCTTTAAAAAAATAAGTCGTGTGTTTTGCTTTCCCTCGCAGCGTTTTTCTTCTGATACACGGATGTGTTCGGAGGGAAGTTGTCATCAGATCTCGCAGCACGACGTGGTTGTGCTTTTATAGAATCGTGTTTTGGTGATTCTTTTCTCTTAGATTTCAGAAATGGCTTTGTGATGTGTTCGTGTGTTGCAAGCAAAACCAAACGCAAACACGTGCAGGTATTGGAGTGTGGAGAATTTATTGAAACCAGATCGTAGTAACAGGTTCACCTGCTTTAGAGACCAGCAGGGGTACATGGTTCCAAAATATACCTGTTTGTCCCGACAAACAGGGCATGAATGTCCAGATGACCAGTCACCTGCTCCAGGTGGAAGTGTTTCTACTTATCATGGCTTTTTCCTTACACAGTTGCCAGCTCCTCTGTTGGCAACCTGCTTTTTTGTAAAACTGTGATACCAGGCTTGATCCAGTCCGGTTTTCTGCCAGTACAGACGTCATTGTAAGGTATAATACCTGTGAGTATTATTTGGCTTTTCAGATGCCGTTTAGTCTTTATTGGATAATTTACTAATTCTTAGACTGATGAATAATGTGGCATTATTATGGGGTTATGAGACGTTCAAGTTCACGTCCTGAAGAATATAATGTACCTGCAGCAGTACCAATGTCCATTTGCTGTCCACTCTATTAGACACTCCTACCTAGTTGGTACACCTTATAGATGTAAAGTCAGAGACGATCACTCATCTATTGCTGCTGTTTGAGTCGGTCATCTTCTAGACCTTCATCAGTGGTCACAGGATGCTGCCCATGGGGCGCTGTTGGCTGGATGTTTTTGGTTGGTGGACTATTCTCAGTCCAGCAGTAACAGTGAGCTGTGTCTTATCCACTCATACCAGCACAACACACACTAACACACCAGCACCATGTCAGTGTCACTGCAGTGCTGAGAATGATCCACCACCTAAATAATACCTGCTCTGTGGTGGTCCTGTGGTGGTCCTGACCATTGAAGAACAGCATGAAAGGGGGTAACAAAGCATGCAGAGAAACAGATGGACTACAGTCAGTAATTGTAGAACTACAAAGTGCTTATAACATGGACAGTGAGTGTAGAAACAAGGAGGTGGTTTTAATGTTATGGCTGATCGGTGTACATTTACATCCTCTCCTTTGACCTGGGACCAGTTACAAGATCACCGAGCATCACTACAGTGTCTCTCTGCAAAGCTCGGCGCAAACCTGGAAACGCAGCCCAGAGTGTTTTAGGATGAAGCATGGAATCCATTTTCATGAATTCTCATGCAAATCCACCCCTGCGGCGAAGCATAGTCAGTGTAAGCGTGTGCAAATGACACGGAGAGGTGCTCAGACCCGCTCAGAATGCATTCGATTGGAGCGTGATTGATGCAAACTACCAGTCAGCCAGCTGTTCATTCACTTAGCTTTAAGTCTATTATACACACGCAGGTAACAAGAGGACTGACAGATCGGGGAACACATGGGCACACGCTTCATTAAAATGCTAAAACCAGCTTTTTTTTTCTACGTTTATATATTTTTCTTTGCTTTTTTTGTTCTGCTTTGTTTGTCTCTTATCACAAACACCTTCCTGTTTTTTTTTTTGTTCGCTCTGGGACTCTTGTCGCTCTGATTTTCACACCATCTTTCATCTTCTTGTCTAAATGCTTTTAGTGAATCATCACGTCTTCTGCTTCTGACGTGCCGTATAAATTGGCTTTTTAGTCGTAAGTTGACGACGCTGAGTTACGTTTAAAGTACCTATACAGTAACTTTAGTGTTAAAAGTATAAAAATATCTTACACTTACAAACAAAATGAACAATAATGTGGTTTTTTTTCATTATTGCTATCTAAAGCAACTTACAATCATGATTGAATACACTCACTTTCTTAACCGCTTATCCAATTAGTGTCGTGGGGGGGGGGGGGGGGGGGGTGCTGGAGCCTATCCCAGCTTTTCAATGGGCGCAAGGCACACAGTAACACCCTGGACGGGCGCCACTCCATCACAGGGCACACACGTACACATTCACCTATAGGCAATTCAGAGTCTCCAATTAACCTGACTGCATGTTTTTGGACTGTGGAAGGAAAACAGAGCTCCCAGTGGAAACCCACGCAGACATGGGGATCGAACCCAGGACCTTCTTGCTGTGAGGCGACAGTGCTACCCATCGAGCCACCGTGCCGCCCTGACTGAATACAATGCAAGCAATTATTGGTTAGGGGTCTAACCAGGGAACTTTGGACCAAGTGTCCCTTGCCTTAATCAACCTTATAGTCTTACTATATTTGTCTACGAGCCTCACAAAGCACAGCGGAGAGTAAAAAACAAGGTCCTGCATGACTATGTTCATTTTATTGTTCTTATTGTCTAAAAGATTAATTACAGTCAGTTACAGGGCAGTTGTAGCCTCATGGAAAGGTCGCTGGTTCAAACCCCACCACTGCCAGGTTGAAACTGTTGGGCCCTTAAGCAAGGCTTTTAACTCTCAGTTGCTTAGAAAATATACTGTCACAGTACTGTAAGTCGCTTTGGATAAAAACGTCTGCTAAATGCCGAAAATGTACATGTAATGTAGTAATTTTACAGACTCCAGGTCCAAAACCGCCTAATTACCAAGCCGAGGGCAACAGTGGCAAGAAAAAAAATCCTGTTCCTATAATTAAGAAGAAACCTCGAGAGAAACCAGACTCAGCTGGGACCTCAGACTCTGTCGTCCTCGTTTGGCCTGGAGGATACTTGAACTGATTAAAATCAGATTAAATAAACGGATACTAAAGAGATCCATTTTATTTTATTTTTATGTTTTACAACTGCTGTATTCTGGTCAGGTTCACAGTGGGTCTAGGATGTCAATACCTCTTGGGGCCTTGACCATTCTCCTCTCCAATCATGTGTGTATGTAGGTACCCAACCAGCCGATAGTATGACTGGGGAATTGAACCCTGTGTTAGCACCTACTGTAAAGACAAAAATTCAGTTCATTTTTTATTCACTTCAGTCTGATGGTGAGGTGGATTAGTTAAACGGATTAGTTACAATATGATACAGTGTATCACAAAAGTGAGTACACCCCTCACATTTCTGCAAATATTTCATTATATCTTTTCATGGGACAACACTATAGACATGAAACTTGGATATAACTTAGAGTAGTCCGTGTACAACTTGTATAGCAGTGTAGATTTACTGTCTTCTGAAAATAACTCAACACACAGCCATTAATGTCTAAATAGCTGGCAACATAAGTGAGTACACCCCACAGTGAACATGTCCAAATTGTGCCCAAAGTGTCAATATTTTGTGTGACCACCATTATTATCCAGCACTGCCTTAACCCTCCTGGGCATGGAATTCACCAGAGCTGCACAGGTTGCTACTGGAATCCTCTTCCACTCCTCCATGATGACATCACGGAGCTGGTGGATGTTAGACACCTTGAACTCCTCCACCTTCCACTTGAGGATGCGCCACAGGTGCTCAATTGGGTTTAGTACATCACTTTTACCTTCAGCAACCTCAGCAAGACAGTTGTCATCTTGGAGGTTGTGTTTGGGGTCGTTATCCTGTTGGAAAACTGCCATGAGGCCCAGTTTTCGAAGGGAGGGGATCATGCTCTGTTTCAGAATGTCACAGTACATGTTGGAATTCATGTTTCCCTCAATGAACTGCAGCTCCCCAGTGCCAGCAACACTCATGCAGCCCAAGACCATGATGCTACCACCACCATGCTTGACTGTAGGCAAGATACAGTTGTCTTGGTACTTCTCACCAGGGCGCCGCCACACATGCTGGACACCATCTGAGCCAAACAAGTTTATCTTGGTCTCGTCAGACCACAGGGCATTCCAGTAATCCATGTTCTTGGACTGCTTGTCTTCAGCAAACTGTTTGCGGGCTTTCTTGTGCGTCAGCTTCCTTCTGGGATGACGACCATGCAGACCGAGTTGATGCAGTGTGCGGCGTATGGTCTGAGCACTGACAGGCTGACCTCCCACGTCTTCAACCTCTGCAGCAATGCTGGCAGCACTCATGTGTCTATTTTTTAAAGCCAACCTCTGGATATGACGCCGAACACGTGGACTCAACTTCTTTGGTCGACCCTGGCGAAGCCTGTTCCGAGTGGAACCTGTCCTGGAAAACCGCTGTATGACCTTGGCCACCATGCTGTAGCTCAGTTTCAGGGTGTTAGCAATCTTCTTATAGCCCAGGCCATGTTTGTGGAGAGCAACAATTCTATTTCTCACATCCTCAGAGAGTTCTTTGCCATGAGGTGCCATGTTGAATATCCAGTGGCCAGTATGAGAGAATTGTACCCAAAACACCAAATTTAACAGCCCTGCTCCCCATTTACACCTGGGACCTTGACACATGACACCAGGGAGGGACAACGACACATTTGGGCACAATTTGGACATGTTCACTTTAGGGTGTACTCACTTATGTTGCCAGCTATTTAGACATTAATGGCTGTGTGTTGAGTTATTTTCAGAAGACAGTAAATCTACACTGCTAAACAAGCTGTACACTGACTACTCTAAGTTATATCCAAGTTTCATGTCTATAGTGTTGTCCCATGAAAAGATATAATGAAATATTTGCAGACATGTGAGGGGTGTACTCACTTTTGTGATACACTGTATAAACAAAATATTTAACAACAGAAATACAAGTAGGAAGAAGAGTGTAGCATGAGACTCTGGCATCTATAATTATTATAGCGTAATTAACAGCAGAACTAGAAGATAAATAGATGCTTTATGTGAGTGATCTGTTTCACTGCTGTTTATAAATTAGGATCAGCTTAAAAATAAAACAAAACGTCAGTCTTATTAAGACATTAGCAAACATTTTAGCATCAATATAACAAACGTATCGTTAACTGTGTAATCTGTTGTGAGTTTTTCTGAACGGTAAATTAATAATATTGAGGATAAAATAACTGATGTTTATTATTATTATTATCTTAATGGGTGTCTCAGTCCTTTTAAAACCATTATAACATTTTGGCTGATTATTTTTATACCAAAACATATTATTCATGTATTATTTAAACGTTAGATGTTTTTCCACTGACTTAGTGCCATTTTTGACAATATAAAATCAGCATATAAGCATAACAATAGTGTAGTTATTCAGAAACACCAACCTGTAGTCAGTATTATCTGACCAGATGCAGTTCAGTGTTTTCTTTTGTTCTAGATCATATAAGACTAACAGTGCTGCCGCTGTTCCCAGTTACTTATTTATGTGGCCTTATTATGGAATAATTAGCAGGTCAAGGAGTAGAAACAAGGAGGTGGTTTAATGTTATGGCTGATCAGTGTATATATATTTAATTAAACTTTTTTTTTAATAACTGAAAAAATACAAAACTTAGCAGTAGCTCAGTGGTTAAGGTACTGGACTGGCAGTCAGAAGGTTGCCGGTTCAAGCTCCAAAGTACCCACTGTTGGGCCCCTGAGCAAGGCCCTTAACCCTGTTGTAATATTAAAAAACAGAAGACTCTACATTAAATGTTTATGGTTAAATAAAAAGTGTGTGTGTGTTTGCCCAGGAAGGAAGGAAGGAAGGACAGTGAGGGAGGAAGAACAGTGAGGAAGGAAGGTAAAGAAGGAAGGTAAAGAAATAAGGATGGGAAAGGAGGAAGGAAGGAAGTAAAACGGTAAAGAAGGAAGGAAGAACAGTGAGGAAGGAAGGGTAAGATAAGATGGGAAAGGAAGCAAGGAAGGGAATGATAAGGTAAGGTAGGGTAAGGTAGGGTAAGATAAGATATAAGATGGGGAGGGAAGGAAGGAAGGAACACTGAGCAAACGTTGCAAGGTAAAATAATATATTGATACTATTTTTTATCAGTGTAATCCATCTGTAGCAGCGAATACATCGGTTCTCAGTGTGCTCAAACATGTTACTATTTGAGAAGATCTATTTATTTACCGACAATCAGAAGAGCCTAGCATGTAACAGGATTAACTTAGCATCCTTAGCAACACGCACACACAGACACACACACACTTAGATGTACCAGTGTTCCCTTAGTCACGAACTTGGCTCAGATTAGCGAGTGATGGCAGGGCGTTAACGCCAGGGTTCGGCCAGCATTGGCGAAGACAATCAGGCAGTGACCCGACCGCCTAATTATATAAACACACACGTATGAAAGAGCAGCAATAAGCAGCTGTTACTCAGCCGTAATTCCACATATTTACACGTACAGAACAGAATATCGTACATAGTTAAACACCTCCTTCTGTGTGCACGTCAGGCCAGAGTCACTGCAGCCGGAGTGGGATGGAGTGGGATAAATGACTCCTGCAGTGGATGTGCAGTGATTTTTGCTACTGTCAGTCACCGTGAGGAAGTGTTCCTGTAGCCACTCGCCCACACGGCCGTATTAAAGACTTTAAAAGGCGTGTCTCAGCAGCCGGAGCGTGTCGGAGCCGAGTCAGACCGATGAGTGTTAGTGTCGATGTGTTTCTGATCTCCAGGTGTAGTAGCGTGCAGCGTTTTCAGTTAGTCATTTGTGGTGTAGTAATGAGGAGACTGAGACGTGAACTTCCTGAAGGAAATACTTACTGATTGCAAGAAGGTGTTTAATACAGGGATAGACGAAACGTCTCAAAGCACACGCCCGAGCCTCGGCCAATTTTTTATCTAAATAAATGCTAAATAAATAGTGTCTGTCCTCATAGTCCAAGTTTCTGTACAAAATATTTATTAATAAATATGTATTATTCTTTTTGCTAGTTATAACTTTAAGTTTAAATTAATTTTGTGTTTATTTATTTTTATTCATTAATAGAAAAAATTAATATATTAATATTACATTAATATTAATATTATACAATATTATTATTATTATATTTATTTATTAATAAATATTTATTATTCTTTTTGCTAGTTATAACTTTAAGTTTAAATTAATTTTGTGTTTGTGTGATTTGTTTAAATCCTAGTCATTTAAATTATTCTCCAGGATGGGTCCCGGCTGAGTCTGGATCCTCTCAAGGTTTCTTCCTGTAAATTTAAATTTAAGTTTTTCTGTGACACTGTCGCCCTCGA
>NC_085998.1:37108141-37160641 GCF_030014385.1 Trichomycterus rosablanca
GTGTGTGTGTGTGTGTGTGTGTGTGTGTGTTTGGACAGTTACTTTATTTTAGTACTGTGTGTGTGTGTATGTGTGTGTGTGTGTGTGTGTGTGTGTGTGTGTGTGTTTGGACAGTTACTTTATTTCAGTGCTGTGTGTGTGTGTGTGTTTGGACAGTTACTTTATGTCAGTACTCTGTGCTTGTGTGTGTGTGTGTGTGTGTGTGTGTGTGTGTGTGTGTGTTTGGAGAGTTGGAGAGTTATTTGATTTCAGTGCTGTGTGTGTGTGTGTGTGTGTGTGTGTGTGTGTGTGTTTGGAGAGTTGGAGAGTTATTTGATTTCAGTGCTGTGTGTGTGTGTGTGTGTGTGTATGTGTGTGTGTGTGTGTGTGTTTGGACAGTTACTTTATTTCAGTACTGTGTGTGTGTGTGTGTGTGTGTGTGTGTGTGTGTATGTGTGTGTGTGTGTGTGTGTGTGTGTGTGTTTGGACAGTTACTTTATTTCAGTACTGTGTGTGTATGTGTTTGGACAGTTACCTGATTTCAGAACTTAGCACTGACTAGAATGACTTGATAGATTAATCTGTATAACGATCAATATTCAGAGCTCTGTTATAGCTGATCAGCTCTCGTGTGTATTTACTTTAACGTAAAGACTTGTGTCCTCGTCTCGTACAGAAACCACGTGTGCACTTTAAACTCACTGCTGTGAGCTTTTCATCAGCGGTCAGTTGGTGCAGTGCAGTGTGTGACAGGCGTGAGGGTGAATGAGGACTCCACCGTGCATGTCTGGAATGTATAAATACACACTAATGGAAGGGCTGGAACCCACCTGCATGCTAATGTTGTACTGCGGGGAAATCCTCCCGTCCCCTCCTGCTCACTCTCTCGCTCTCGCTTTCCTCCCACGTCGTACTAGCTGACTCACTCATCCCGCCATGAATCGCTGTTTTCTATATTTAGTTAGAGTTCGTTTAGGGGTTTGGCAGCTGAAAGTCTCGTTCTTGCAGATCCTTTGTTTTGTCTCCACTTTCTATGATTGTTTTTTTAGTCCTTTTATTCAGCAGTTTCAAACTTTTTGTCGCCTGATGTTGTTATTGCCAGTTTTATTCTTGGCCCCAAAATGAGTGAATTCTTCAATTCCAGGCACAGAGAAAAGCAAGTCAGTGTGTTGAAACTGACTCGTGGATTTAATACGCATTTCATAATCTGCAGTGTTGTAAATGATGTGGAAATAAGTCGTAGTTCCTCCAATAAAAAAATTAAAACAGGCGCCCAGGTGGTGCAGCGGGATATACTGAACTCCTCGCTTCGAAACTCGGCGTTGCCACCGGTCGGCTGGGCGCCATCTAGCGCACACACTCACACACACACACACACATACACACACACACCTACATACACACAATTAATGAATAACATGGGGTAAACACCGTTTGGATGTAGTTCCTAAAATGGGTATTCATTCACACACACACACACACACACACACACTCTATCTTACACACACACTCTCTCTTTCTCTTTCTCTCTCTCTCTCACACACACACACACACACACACACTTAAGGCAATATTGCAATATTTAGTAGCTCCGGTCCTAAACCTCACTGAATATCTATGGACTTGTGGGAGGAAACCGGAGCACCCGAAGGAAACCCACACAGACTCCACAGAAAGGACCGTGGCAGTGCCTGCAGGGTGGGATGACCCGGCCTATTTACATTTTACATTTTCATTTTCTGCATTTAGCAGACGCTTTTATCCAAAGCGACTTACAATTATGACTGAACACAATTTTGAGCAAGTGAGGGTTAAGGGCCTTGCTCAGGGGCCGAACAGTGGCAACTTGGTGGCGATGAACCGGCAACCTTTTGATTACTAGTCCAGTACCGTCAAGAGCCAAATAAAAGGTGGTGGAGAGAAAAATAATAATAATAATTAAATAAACTAATTTTAACAGGTACATGAACATGAAATAAACTTGTACACGATCGCCCCCTGGTAGAGGTTTACGTTACATCTTGTAAACCCCAGTGGGACCAGATTGCCACCATTTTTATTAATGAAGTATATTTTGTTTTGTGTTTCATTTTGATTCGTTGTTTGTGTTGTCTGGGTCACGGTAAAAATCCTGGACAAAATGTGGATCGCTTGAAAACCCTGGTGTAGATACTAGCAGGTTCCTCTGTGCATGCTGTTGTTCTGTGTAGGATTATAATAACTTCTAAAAATTATTTAAAAATGAAACATATAAGGGGAAACATACAGGTAGGTAGGTTATTAAATAATAAAGAATTATGCAACTATGTGTTTTTGTTTGTTTGTTGATTTAATTTTTTGTTGGAGGAACAACGACTTATTTCCATATTATTTACAACATGCATTTCAGCACACTGACCTGCTTTCCTTTGTGCTTGAAATGGAAGAATTCACTCATTTTGGGGCCAAGAATGAAACTGGCAATAACAATATAGAGAGAAAAATTAAATGTAGATTATTTAATAGTCTACAATACTCTATTAACACAAGTAAGTCCCTTACACCAAGTGTTCCCTAGTACATAACCACGATAAAGTGCTGTTCAGCATAAATAAACTTATAAAATAATGCTAGATTACAAGCGATGGATCTTGTTAAATGATTAATCCACAGCTCAGTAATGTGTGTGTGTGTGTGTGTATGTGTGTGTGTGTGTGTGTGTGTGTGTGTGTGTGTTTCTGATAGCTGATATGTTATCTTAACACAAGTTCAGCCTTTAAGCTTCAATTACAAAATCTTGTAATCCTCAGGAGCAAAAGGATTTGCAACTCTCGCTCTCTCACATACACACACACACTCACACACACACACACACACACACACACACACACATACACACACACACATACACACACACACATACATACACACAATTAATGAATAACATGGGGTAAACACTGTTTGGATGAGTGTCTGTAGTTCCTAAAGTCTGTAGGAGAGTCTGTAGTTCCTAAAATTGGTATTCATTCATTCATTCACACACACACACACACACACACACACACACTTAAGGCAATATTCAGTAGCTCCGGTCCTAAACCTCACTGAATATCTATAGACTTGTGGGAGGAAACCGGAGCACCTGAAGGAAACCCCCACAGACTCCACAGAAAGGACCCTGGCTGCTCGGCCGAGGGGAATCGAACCCAGGCTCCTTCCTGCTGTGAGGTGGCAGCGCTGCCCCCTGTGCCCCCGTCTCTCCCTCACGGGTATTGCTGACTCTTTTTTCTCATTTTCACTCTTAATCTCTCTCACACGCAGCACCTTTCTCATTAATGAAGGACTTTTATGCAGAGTGTTTTACTTCGAGAGTCCAATCATTGATTTTGTGCCAGCGCTCTGTGTGTAATGAATCCTAAGTATTCAGCCTGAAATGAGTTAGATTAGCAAATGTCCTTTGTGTCACCTGTGTGAGAGTGTGTGTGTGTGTGTGTGAGAGAGAGCGAGAGAAAGAGAGAGAGAGCGAGAGAGAATGTCTTGTTGTATGTCTATACTACTGACTATAACACACAAATAAGTTATTTGATGTTTGTGAGGAATCCATCGTATATTTACGTGTATGACATTAACAGAAGCTTTTATCTAAAGTGACTTTACACTGATCAGCCATAACATTAAAACCACCTCCTTGTTTCTACACTCACTGTCCATTTTTTCAGCTCCACTTACCATATAGAAGCACTTTGTAGTTCTACAATTACTGACTGTAGTCCATCTGTTTCTCTACATGCTTTTTTACCCCCTTTCACCCTGTTCTTCAATGGTCAGGACCCCCACAGAGCAGGTATTATTTAGGTGGTGGATGATTCTCAGCACTGCAGTGACACTGACATGGTGGTGGTGTGTTAGTCAAGTCAAGTCAACTTTATTTATATAGCGCTTTTTACAATATACATTGTCTCAAAGCAACTTTACAAAATCCAGGACCAACAGATACAAACAGTGTGTGTTGTGCTGGTATGAGTGGATCAGAGTTTTTAAATACTGTGTCCACTCACTGTCCACTCTATTAGACACTCCTACCTAGTTGGTCCACCTTGTAGATGTAAAGTCAGAGACGATCGCTCATCTATTGCTGCTGTTTGAGTCGATCATCTTCTAGACCTTCATCAGTGGTCACTGGACGCTGCCCACAGGGCGCTGTTGGCTGGATATTTTTGGTTGGTGGACTATTCTCAGTCCAGCAGTGACAGTGAGGTGTTTAAAAACTCCAGCAGCGCTGCTGTGTCTGATCCACTCATACCAGCACAACACACACTAACACACCACCACGTCAGTGTCACTGCAGTGCTGAGAACGATCCCTGTCATTATCCTAAGAAAAATGATGTGTCTATTCATGAGGACCAAATTATGGGTACAAATAACCTAACCTAACATAACAGAACATAAACGACCTTTCAGTATTCACAGCATTTACTGTGGACGTTCCCCAGGGTGCTAAACACACACACACACACACACACACACACACACACACACACACAGACTCAATAACAGCTATGATCACGACTCTCGTGGTCCTGAGTCATCCTGAGAGAAGAACAGCTTTAGAAAGCCAGTGGGAGGTAAAGTCCAGTAGTAACACAGTGCTGTTTGTGCTATTAATAGTGCTGAAGTTTATTCCCGTCCTGCCGTCCTCTGTAAAAATAGCAACCCATGCAAAACTCCGTCCGCCTCCCTCTTCTTTTCTCCTTCTCCTAGACACACTCTGTCTGTTTAATGTTTTCCCGGATGCTCAGTCTGTCTCCGTCGCCCTCGAGTGCGTTATAAGAGCATCGGTCAGGCTGATGAGTTGCTCGGTCTATCACAGGGACGTCAGACGTTTTATTTAGGCCATACGTGGCTGAACGTCCATGCAGGGCTCAGCATTTTTTCATGAGCTTCTGTGGGTCTGTCTGAAAACTTAGTGAGCTGCCTCGCTGCCTCTTACAAGATTCTAACAAGACATCAAACTCATAAGGCAGGTTATTCAGATGCCACCGCAGTTTTAGCTTACTAAGCTAACACAGTTAGCCTCAGGCTATTCAAACCGACGGGCTGAGGTGGCACAACCGTGCCCTCCGTGTACCGAAAACGGTTAAACTGTCCCTGAGCCAGAACTTACATATAAACTCCACTTGTATATAATTCTACCTTTATACTAATTAAACATCAGTGAGAATTTATTTACATTTGACTAGAACTTGTTTGTTTGTAGTTCTTTGTGAGTAAAGTCGTGCCGCACTGAATGCTGGGATTGCCTTCAGCGCTGAGGAAGCATCATCGGACGCTCCCTCATCATTCAGTCAGATCATCACTCAGAATTAAGGCACCTCAGTAGGAGCATTTTAAGGGATCTATTAAGGAATTTAGACACGCCTCATTCTCGGGAGTGTAGGATGACGTAAAGTGTGTCTGTGTACACAGATCACTAGGTTTTCAGACAGACCCCATGTGTATATTTGGCTCCAGCAGGTTGGTCCAAATTCAGACCCTTGATGGCATGAGCAGGGTGGCATCTGGAGCTAACTGTCAGTGTAATGAAGATTAAGAGGAGCTTGGAGAGGGTGGCTGGTTTGTTTTTTCTTCAGTTCTTTCACTGATGTTCTGCTTTAACATACTGATTGCTGATTTACAGAGAAAAGTATTACTTAAGCTGTGGCTAGCGGAGTATTTATTGTCATTTCAACATGTTTTATGGACAGTTTTGTCTATTTGGGCTCAAACTCTGGGGTTAGTCTGCCATGTTTTGTTTGTTGTGTAATGTACTGTGTATTATTTGACTTTGTATTTGTTTTTACTCAGACATGTCTTACAGTTATTATCTGTTAGGACTTATGATGTCTTATATATATACTGTATATATATATACAGTGTATCACAAAAGTGAGTACACCCCTCACATTTCTGCAGATATTTAAGTATATCTTTTCATGGGACAACACTGACAAAATGACACTTTGACACAATGAAAAGTAGTCTGTGTGCAGCTTATATAACAGTGTAAATTTATTCTCCCCTCAAAATAACTCAATATACAGCCATTAATGTCTAAACCACCGGCAACAAAAGTGAGTACACCCCTTAGTGAAAGTTCCTGAAGTGTCAATATTTTGTGTGGCCACCATTATTTCCCAGAACTGCCTTAACTCTCCTGGGCATGGAGTTTACCAGAGCTTCACAGGTTGCCACTGGAATGCTTTTCCACTCCTCCATGACGACATCACGGAGCTGGCGGATATTCGAGACTTTGCACTCCTCCACCTTCCGCTTGAGGATGCCCCAAAGATGTTCTATTGGGTTTAGGTCTGGAGACATGCTTGGCCAGTCCATCACCTTTACCCTCAGCCTCTTCAATAAAGCAGTGGTCATCTTAGAGGTGTGTTTGGGGTCATTATCATGCTGGAACACTGCCCTGCGACCTAGTTTCCGGAGGGAGGGGATCATGCTCTGCTTCAGTATTTCACAGTACATATTGGAGTTCATGTGTCCCTCAATGAAATGTAACTCCCCAACACCTGCTGCACTCATGCAGCCCCAGACCATGGCATTCCCACCACCATGCTTGACTGTAGGCATGACACACTTATCTTTGTACTCCTCACCTGATTGCCGCCACACATGCTTGAGACCATCTGAACCAAACAAATTCATCTTGGTCTCATCAGACCATAGGACATGGTTCCAGTAATCCATGTCCTTTGTTGACATGTCTTCAGCAAACTGTTTGCAGGCTTTCTTGTGTAGAGACTTCAGAAGAGGCTTCCTTCTGGGGTGACAGCCATGCAGACCAATTTGATGCAGTGTGTGGCGTATGGTCTGAGCACTGACAGGCTGACCCCCCACCTTTTCAATCTCTGCAGCAATGCTGACGGCACTCCTGCGCCTATCTTTCAAAGACAGCAGTTGGATGTGACGCTGAGCACGTGCACTCAGCTTCTTTGGACAACCAACGCGAGGTCTGTTCTGAGTGGACCCTGCTCTTTTAAAACGCTGGATGATCTTGGCCACTGTGCTGCAGCTCAGTTTCAGGGTGTTGGCAATCTTCTTGTAGCCTTGGCCATCTTCATGTAGCGCAACAATTCGTCTTTTAAGATCCTCAGAGAGTTCTTTGCCATGAGGTGCCATGTTGGAACTTTCAGTGACCAGTATGAGAGAGTGTGAGAGCTGTACTACTAAATTGAACACACCTGCTCCCTATGCACACCTGAGACCTAGTAACACTAACAAATCACATGACATTTTGGAGGGAAAATGACAAGCAGTCCTCAATTTGGACATTTAGGGGTGTAGTCTCTTAGGGGTGTACTCACTTTTGTTGCCGGTGGTTTAGACATTAATGGCTGTATATTGAGTTTTTTTGAGGGAAGAATAAATTTACACTGTTATATAAGCTGCACACAGACTACTTTTCATTGTGTCAAAGTGTCATTTTGTCAGTGTTGTCCCATGAAAAGATATACTTAAATATCTGCAGAAATGTGAGGGGTGTACTCACTTTTGTGATACACTGTATATATATATACAAATATATATATATTCTTTATACATTTTCTCCCTTTTTTCTTAGCACGTCCAATTGCCCGATTGCTTCACGCTTCCTCTCCACCAATGCCGATCCCCGCTCTGATTGAGGAGAACGAAGCTAACTCACGCCCCCTCCGACACGTGGACAGCATGTTGTACGCATCTTATCACCTACACTTTGACGAGTGCAGTGCAGCTCAGCGTTGTGTACGGAGAGACACACCCTGAGAGCACTCTTTTCTCATCTCTGTGCAGGCGCCATCGATCAGCCAGCAGAGGTCGTAATTGCACCAGTCATGGGAGAGAGAGACCCCATCCGGCTTAGTCCCGCCCATATCTGAGCAACAGGCCGATCGTTGTTCATGTGGCCCCCCAATTCAGGGACAGTTTAACCGAGACGCTGTTGTGCTAGCAGGTTGTGCCTCCTCATCCCGTCGGTTTGAACGGTCTGAGGCTAAATGTGTTAGCTTAGTAAGCAACAACCGTGGTGATGTAATCACTGTCTAAGTAGTGCATCTAAATAATCTGCCTTATGAGTTTGATGTCTTATTAGAATCCTCTCTACTGAGGCAGCGGATCAGGTAGGCAGTACACAGTAGGCAGCTCACTAGGTTTTTGGACAGACCCAATGTCATGTCTAGAGATTCGAACCCTGGATCCCAGCAGTAGTGGACTAGCGTTATTTTCCGCTGTCAAGGTAAAATCACATGAAATTAATCACATGATCAGATAAATTGTCTTTTGGTTAGAATGTATGAGTGTTTATTTTGTAGACATGATTATTATGCACGTTTCTTTTTCTTTTACTTTGTGTTGCTTGGAGAAATAGAGTCTTTATCTCATCTTCTGCTCAGGGAAAATAGGTCCTAGATTGTAAAATAATTAATCCGAGCTACTTTTGGCTTATAATTCTGCAGTAAACAGCGATTATTTATATTAAAAAAGGTAAAATACACAGTATATGTCCGACATTGTGTTTTATCCTTCAACATCGCTGTACAAGTGGGCCTCAGGGATCGGCACGCTGGCTGCTGAGATTCAGCTGTGAGATTTAGTAAAAGTGTGAAGGATGGGGTAGGTGATAGAGGACATGGAGGGTTGGGAGAAAGATGTGATACAGAAATCACATCAGCAGCAGCTCCAGGTCTCAGCATCATCAACCACGGAGAGAAACAAGATGTCACTCCTCACTGCTGTGACCCATTTACTGTGTGTGTGTGTGTGTGTGTGTCAGTACTTGCATGTTATTTTTGATGGTGATATGAAAGCAGAAGGTAACCTTCAGTATTTATGGGTTCGCCTGTAGCCACATTATTGATTCTATACAGTGTTTTTATCTCTTTTTACTAAGTGGGACTGCAGGGTGGTTCATGTAGTTCTGAAGCGCATTCATGTCCTGTTTAGGGTCGCTGTGGGTCCGATTCATTGGGCGAAAAGATAGTAAACACACACACACACACACACACACACATTTACACACACACTCACATACAAGGCAGTCAGGATGGATGGGTGGATGGATGGATGGATGGATGGATGGATGGATGGAGGGAGGGATGGATGGATGGAGGGATGGATGGGTGGATGGATGGATGGGTGGGTGGGTGAATGGATGGATGGGTGGATGGATGGATGGATGGAGGGATGGAGGGATGGAGGGATGGATGGGTGGATGGATGGATGGAGGGATGGATGGGTGGATGGATGGGTGGGTGAATGGAGGGATGGATGGAGGGATGGAGAGATGGAGGGATGGATGGGTGGATGGATGGATGGATGGATGGAGGGATGGAGAGATGGAGGGATGGATGGGTGGATGGATGGATGGATGGGTGGATGGATGGATGGATGGAGGGATGGATGGGTGGGTGAATGGATGGATGGATGGAGGGATGGATGGGTGGATGGATGGATGGATGGGTGGATGGATGGATGGATGGAGGGATGGATGGGTGGATGGATGTATGGATGGATGAGTGCAGTACACTAAGAGTTAAACATATCTGTCAGATTACAAAGCTTTTGATGGTCACTTATCACGATCTTTTATCTTTAATGAAAGTCAGATCATTATTTTTTTGTGTGTGTAACGTGTCTGATGTATCAGCGGATCTCTGAAGTACGCAGGAACCGAGATGAAACATGAGATGTTTTATTCAGAACATCAGGTTAATAGTAATAAGTTGAGTCTCTTTGTCCTGTTTCCCTCCGAGACCTTCCTCATCTATGGCAGAATAAAAAGAACTAAAAAAATGGTCCTTAATTAGTACAGATCATGGGAATTATAACATCCTCCCTAGTCTTTGTTTCTTGTGCTTTGTATCTCCACCCTGTCTAGGATTCATCTCTTCCATCATTGGCTGTATCATGTCTTTTGTATATTTACGTCATGTGTTTCACTTCTTTTTGTATAATTGTGGTTGCACACAACACAAAGCACTTTCTCTTGTTTTATCTTGTTTCTGTACCATTGTTTTCCTGGTTTAGACCAGCTTTACATATGTATTTTATGCACATGCAACTTACAGCAGGTACGTCGTGTATATACATTATTATCCCCTTTTGCTGCCAAAACAGCCCTGACCCGTCGAGGCATGGACTCCACTAGACCCCTGAAGGTGTGCTGTGGTATCTGCCACCAAGATGTCAGCAGCAGATCCTTTAACTCCTCTAAGTTGTGAGCTGGGGCCTCCATGGATCTGACTTGTTTGTCCAGCACGTCCCACAGATGCTCGATTGGATTGAGATCTGGGGAATTTGGAGGCCAAGTCATCACCTCAAACTCGTCGTTGTGCTCCTCAAACCGTTCCTGAAGCATTGTTGCTTTGTGGCAGGGAGCATCATCCTGCTGAAAGAGGCCACAGCCATCAGGGAACTGTCTCCATGAAAGGGTGAACATGGTCTGCAACAATGCTTAGGTAGGTGCTACCTAGGTAACATCAAGGTGCTGTCATGGTAACATCCACATGGATGGCAGGACCCAAGGGTTCACAGCAGAACGTCGCCCAAAGCATCACACTGCCTCCGCCGGCTTGCCTTCTTCCCATAGTTCATCCTGGCGATGTGTGTTCCCCGGGTAAGCGACCACACGCACCCGGCCATCCGCGTGATGTAAAAGAAAACGTGATTCATCAGACCAGACCACCTTCTTCATTGCTTCATGGTCCAGTTCCGATGCTCACGTGCCCATTGTCGGCGCTTTCGGCGGTGGACAGGGGTCAGCATGGGCACCCTGACTGGTCTGCGGCTATGCGGGCCACATTTTGTCAACTAATAGATTTGTTAATTTTTTTAAATTGAAGCGTGATTAACATGAACAGATCTTTCTTCTGTGCTTCCACTTGTTTTTACTATTTTGTCCTTAAATGGAACAACTTATTGGAATTAACTGGAAACGTTCCAGCAGGTCACGCCCCTCTCGCAGCCTGGATTGTGCTGAGCTATCAGTTTAGGATGAATCTTATATACTGGATGAAGATGAATTGTTAGGATGTATGTAAGTACACGCTGTGTGTTGACGATGGGCTCCAGGAATGTTATAATGGTGGATGTGAGCTTCTTCTGGCTGGAATTGAATCAGCGTGTGGAAGCCTTGAAGCTGTGTGCTTTGTTCCTGACTGTTAATGGGCCGTTTGTGGGGAGACAGATAAGCTGTCCTGTGCTGAACTGAAATGCTGTTTTTGTCCTTGCTTTTATATTTCTTCTGTTATCTGTTCAGACTAACGCTTGATTTATCTGTCTGTGAATGAGTGAATCTGTGTGTGTGTGTGTGTGTGTGTGTGTGTGTGTATGTGTGTGTGTGTGTGTGCTTTTTATCCCATCTGGCATGAATGAGCCTCAGCTGTGCTGGAGAAACTTTTAATCTCGGCTCTTAATCCTGAAACTGTATGAAAACATTTGCCAGAAACGCCGGTGAGGAGAGGAAGCAGCATCATTCAGTCTTATTTTAAATCTTACTGTTCTCTTTACTGTCTGGTGCAGACGTTCTCTATCTATCTATCTATCTATCTATCTATCTGTCTGTCTGTCTGTCTGTCTGTCTGTCTGTCTGTCTGTCTGTCTATCTATCTATCTATCTATCTATCTCTGTCTGTCTGTCTGTCTGTCTGTCTCTCCATGTGTCTGTCAGTCTTTTAATCCATCTTTCTTTTTCCTTCTTTCCTTTCTTCTTTCATTTTACATACCTACTTACCTACCTACATATATACCTACATATCTACTTACCTACCTAACTACCTACTTATATACCTACTTATCTACTTACCTACCTAACTACCTACTTAAAGTATATACCTACCTACTTATTTACCTACCTACATACCTGCCTACTTACTTATTCATCTACCTATCTACTTACCTACATACCTAGCTACCCACCTACTTACTTACCTACCTACATTCTTACCTATATACTTATATACCTACCTACCTACTTACCTATCTAAATACCTAACTACCTAGTTCTTTCTGTCTCTCTGGTCATTAAGTGTAATGTATATATATATACAGTGTATCACAAAAGTGAGTACACCCCTCACATTTCTGCAAATATTTTATTATATCTTTTCATGGGACAACACTATAAAAATAAAACTTGGATATAACTTAGAGTAGTCAGTGTACAACTTGTATAGCAGTGTAGATTTACTGTCTTCTGAAAATAACTCAACACACAGCCATTAATGTCTAAATGGCTGGCAACATAAGTGAGTACACCCCACAGTGAACATGTCCAAATTGTGCCCAAAGTGTCAATATTTTGTGTGATCACCATTATTATCCAGCACTGCCTTAACCCTCCTGGGCATGGAATTCACCAGAGCTGCACAGGTTGCTACTGGAATCCTCTTCCACTCCTCCATGATGACATCACGGAGCTGGTGGATGTTAGACACCTTAAACTCCTCCACCTTCCACTTGAGGATGCGCCACAGGTGCTCAATTGGGTTTAGTCCATCACCTTTACCTTCAGCTTCCTCAGCAAGGCAGTTGTCATCTTGGAGGTTGTGTCTGGGGTCGTTATCCTGTTGGAAAACTGCCATGAGGCCCAGTTTTCGAAGGGAGGGGATCATGCTCTGTTTCAGAATGTCACAGTACATGTTGGAATTCATGTTTCCCTCAATGAACTGCAGCTCCCCAGTGCCAGCAACACCCATGCAGACCAAGACCATGATGCTACCACCACCATGCTTGACTGTAGGCAAGATACAGTTGTCTTGGTACTTCTCACCAGGGCGCCGCCACACATGCTGGACACCATCTGAGCCAAAGAAATTTATCTTGGTCTCGTCAGACCACAGGGCATTCCAGTAATCCATGTTCTTGGACTGCTTGTCTTCAGCAAACTGTTTGCTGGCTTTCTTGTGTGTCAGCTTCCTTCTGGAATGACGACCATGCAGACCGAGTTGATGCAGTGTGCGGTGTATGGTCTGAGCACTGACAGGCTGACCTCCCACGTCTTCAACCTCTGCAGCAATGCTGGCAGCACTCATGTGTCTATTTTTTAAAGCCAACCTCTGGATATGACGCCGAACACGTGGACTCAACTTCTTTGGTCGACCCTGGCGAAGCCTGTTCCGAGTGGAACCTGTCCTGGAAAACCGCTGTATGACCGTGGCCACCATGCTGTAGCTCAGTTTCAGGGTGTTAGCAATCTTCTTATAGCCCAGGCCATCTTTGTGGAGAGCAACAATTCTATTTCTCACATCCTCAAAGAGTTCTTTGCCATGAGGTGCCATGTTGAATATCCAGTGGCCAGTATGAGAGAATTGTACCCAAAACACCAAATGTAACAGCCCTGCTCCCCATTTACACCTGGGACCTTGACACATGACACCAGGGAGGGACAACGACACATTTGGGCACAATTTGGACATGTTCACTGTGGGGTGTACTCACTTATGTTGCCAGCTATTTAGACATTAATGGCTGTGTGTTGAGTTATTTTCAGAAGACAGTAAATCTACACTGCTATACAAGTTGTACACTGACTACTCTAAGTTATATCCAAGTTTCATGTCTATAGTGTTGTCCCATGAAAAGATATAATGAAATATTTGCAGAAATGTGAGGGGTGTACTCACTTTTGTGATACACTGTATATATATATATATACTGTATATATATATATATATATATATATATATATATATATATATATATATATATATCTGGCATCCTTCCGTCTTCGGGAGACGATGATATAGCATCCGATGCGGGTAAATTCATTTGCACCTTCTCGAGTGACTGTACAAGCCAACCCTTGAGTGGCAGTCCCGGGTGCAGTTGCCGCAGACAAATTGAGTTGCACGTTGTGGTTGAGATTGCTGCGCCTTCCTCCTGGCTTTCTTGTCAGCAAGATGCTTGAACCTGTCCTCCTCTGCTTTCTGAGTACCCCGTCTAACAGCAAGTCGCCAGGCTGTACGGTCTTCAGCGCTGGATTCCCACGAACTAGGGTTGATGCCGCATAATTTCATGTCCCTCTTGCAGACATCTTTGAATCGCAGTCGGGGGCGTCCAGTCAGCCGTGAACCCTCAGCCAGCTCACCATACAGAAGATCTTTGGGGATACGACCCGGATCCATTCTTCTAATGTGGCCAAGCCAACGGAGACGCTTCTCACAGAGGATAGCAAACATGCTGCTCGCGTTGGCGCGTTCCATACATATATACGTATATGTGTGCGTGTGTGTGTGTGTGTGTAATACAGTCACATGGTTTCAAGTGAATTATGGTTATTGACTGTATTTGCGTTGCAAAACTACAACTGTGTTTATACATATCTGACAGCATTTTTATTTATTTAGATATATTTATTTAGACTTAGACTTATTAGTGTGTGTGTTTGTGTGTGTAAGAATTGCATCGAAATAAAGTTCTAGATGTGCTGCTGATATGAAAGATCTGTACTGTGTGAACTGTGGTGTTTGCATTTGTGTTTGAAGGTACCGGAGGAAAAACTGTTTCATTTCAGTGAAGCTGCTTGAATCTTAAACACACAGCACAGATACATGGTTTTTATTTGTGGTCTCTGAATATTTTTCCATATCTGTCTGTGTTTTACAAAGTCTCAGTACCCAAGTACATGTCATTTGTAAATTCTTAATGTGTGTGTGTGTGTGTGTGTGTGTCCTTTTAGCAGATTGTCCTTCTATAGAGGAGCAGGACATCGATTTTGGGCCTTAAGTCCAATAACAAATCTAGCAGGACATGAGACTCAGGCATTGTTATCCAGACATGCTGATTCAGGATTGATCAGCCACACATACACACACACACACACAGCTAAAAGACAGTGTATCACACACTTTCATATTATTGTTGTTGTTTAGGGATTAATATGAATTGTTTTGTCTTATAGAAACAAGAGAAGATCGTACCAAGAGGCTGTTCAGACACTACACTGTGGGCTCGTACGACAACTTTACCTCTTATAGGTAGGTTAACAGGTGTGTGTGTGTGAGTTGGTTAGATGTACATTTACATTTTTGGCATTATACAGTACTGTGACAGTTTATTATCTAAGCAACTGAAGGTTAAGGGCCTTGCTTATGGGCCCAA
This sequence comes from Trichomycterus rosablanca, assembly GCF_030014385.1. Classification (NCBI taxonomy): domain Eukaryota; kingdom Metazoa; phylum Chordata; class Actinopteri; order Siluriformes; family Trichomycteridae; genus Trichomycterus; species Trichomycterus rosablanca. The sequence goes on from NC_085998.1 coordinate 37,123,228, forward strand.
CAGCAGCAACCTGGTTTTCTTTCTGATTACTAGTCCAGTACCTTAACCACTAGGCTACAACATCCCTGGTTAGTCTGTGGTGCAGTGCAGTAATAAAGAATTAGACATTTCAAAAATGTAACTAGGGTGGTACGGTGGCTTAGTGGGTAGCACTGTCGCCTCACAGCAAGAAGGTCCTGGGTTCGATCCCCAGGCGGGGCGGTTCAGGTCCTTTCTGTGTGGAGTTTGCATGTTCTTCCTGTGTCTGCATGGGTTTCATTGAAAAGCTGAGATAGGCTCCAGCACCACCCCGCGACCCTAATTGGATATGCGATGACAGTGAGTAACTAAATTGGGAGAAAAGTGGGAAAAGATTGGGATGTCTATTAAGTTTATGGTCAGGTGTCCACATATTTTTGGCTATATCGTGTTTAGTCCTGGAATCATACCACAGACAGCTACAGTAGATCAGGCTGTATTAGACTTTATTAATGGTCTTCTGCCATCTAGAGGCTGGTGAGGAATTACACATGATAAGAATAGAATTAAAAAGAACCGCAAATATTTAATCCACCTGCTGAACACTTTATTATTCTAATAATGTTTGGTCTTAATTAAAGTGTCCACCGATGGGCCGCGACCTGAAAGTAGAACACAAGAAGGTATAGAGTGTTATTGAGTGTTACTGTTACTTACACCGACCAGCCATAACATCATGAGCACTGACAGGTGAAGTGAATAACACTGATTATCTCTTCATCACGGCACCTGTTAGTGTGGGGGATATATTAGGCAGCAAGTGAACATTTCATCCTCAAAGTTGATGTTAGAAGCAGGAAAAATGGGCGAGCGTGAGGATCTGAGCGAGTTTGACGAGGGCCAAATTGTGATGGGTATACGACTGGGTCAGAGCATCTCCAAAACTGCAGCTCTTGTGGGGTGTTTCCGGTCTGCAGTGGTCACTATCTATCAAAAGTGGTCCAAGGAAGGAACAGTGGTAAACCGGCGACAGGGTCATAGGCGGCCAAGGCTCATTGATGCACGTGTGGTCCGATCCAACAGACGAGCTACTGTAACTCAAACTGCTGAAGAAGTTCATGCTGGTTCTGATAGAAAGGTGTCAGAATACACAGAGCATCACAGTTGCAGGGCTGTTTTGGCAGCAAAAGGGGAACCAACACAATATTAGGAGGTGGTCATAATGTTATGACTGATCTGTGTATTTATTCATTTAGTCTGTTTTACCACTTCTTTATTCTGGTCAGGGTTGCGGTGGGTCTGATTAATTGTACTGTACACTCACACTTAAGGCAGTTTTGTGTAGCTCCAGTGAACCTGACTGCATGTTTTTGTACTGTGGGAGGAAACCCACGCAGACACAGGGAGAACATGCATTTAACATCTTTAATTCGTGTAGCATCCAAGTGCTTCACTTTTACTGGTTAAATTGCACTATGTGGCCGCTCAGGTGGCTCAGCGGTAAAAACACACGCTGGAATCAGAGCTGGGATCTCGAATACATCGTATCAAATCTCAGCTCTGCCTACCGGCTGTGCTGAGCGGCCACATAAGCAGCGATCGGCCTGTTGTTCAGATAGGGGTGGGATATTAAAGCCGGATAGGGACTCTCTTATAACTAATGCAATTACGACCTCTGCTGGCTGAATGAAGCCGCCTGCACAGAGACGGGAAAAGAGTGCTGTCAGGGTGTGTCTCTCCGAACACAGTGCTGATCCGCATTGCACTCGTCAAAGTGTAAATGCATACAGCTGCTGCCCACGTGTCGGAGGGGGGCGTGGGTTAGCTTCGTTCTCCTCAATCAGAGCGGGGATCAGCATTGGTGGAGAGGAAGCATGACGCAATCGGGCAATTGGACAAGGTTCCTGAAATGAATTCTCCCGTGAATTTAGTAGGACCCTACTAACGACACATGAGGCCCCAGTTCTCCCGATTTAGCGATTGCATCCTCTCACTCACTCATTAAGTTTATTTTATAAAGTGCCAGCAACTAGTGAGACACATAAACTGAGCAGCTTCCCCTTCTTATTTTGCTCAGGCATCTAGTGATTTAAAAACGGGCACCTTGCTGCCTCCTCCCGAACACATGAGCTCACAGAAGATCACAGAAGAAATGGTACCCATTCCAACCAGAGCGCAGAGCCAATTACGCTCCGAACCATGCACTTATGCGTGTGTTTCAAACAGTCCCCCCGCCACTAGATTTAGCAATATTCTACAAATTTAGAGTGCGCTAACGTCCAGCACGCTCTAAAAGCCTCCGAACAATCTGAATCTATTTGACATTAACTAGCCTAAATGAAACGCTCCTCAGACTGGCTGTAATCTGTGGATCGTGGGCATGACCTCGCTGTGAAATGCCTCTCAGATGCATCGAGGCTCCAGAGAGTCGAACCCGCTGAACACGCCAGGCTTATCTGGTCTCCTGTAGCGATCACGCCTCGTTCTCGTTACCCCGAGGCACGAATACAATGGAATCATCACTAACCTATGTAATTGATTCTTCACTGCCCAATTATGTTCTTGTCATTTTTAATGCCCGGCTGATGAACGCTCGAGAGAAAGGAAGGACGGAGCAGGGTGGAAGAGGTTTATTCTAATTCTCCTAGACAAAGAGAGCTCTCAGACTTGCTGCCATGTTTTATTTATTTATGTGTTTATGTATTTGTGTGTGTTGGAGGACAGACTGTTAAGCCAAGTTCACACTACACGACTTTCCAGTTGTTGAGATTGCAGTACAGTTCACACGACACAGCTGGATCTCTTGCGATCAGGAGTCTTTTAAGTCGTTGTGTATTACACACTACACGATTTAGCACCATGAGGAATCACAGGCGAGTCTGTCTGGTCTCCCAAACTACGTTTTGTTACGAAAACACACAAGAAGTGGTGAGGGAACCAAGTCCAAAATATACGTCAACAATAATCGAGCAATCAAAGTTGTTTATGCGCTGATGTGCATATTGTTTGCAATGCAGCTTGGGTATTATGGTTTGGCGTGGACAATAAGGTCAAAAATACTGTAAAGCGTGTGTGTGTGCCGATGTATTCTGATAGAAACTATATTACGCCCCCGTCCCACGTTTTTACTCCTCCCCCGGGTTTCCCCACACCCCGTATTTTGCGTTATCATTGGTTGTAGTTCGACACCGCACTCACTGCCAGTCGGCCAACTGATCCAGATATTTAACATGCTAGATATTTTTTTCAGTCTGCGAGCCCTCGATGAGCCACTCGGATCGAGTCGTTAAACAGTTCACACACAGCGATCGAGAGTTGAGTTTTGATCGCCGAACGAACGCCGAGTTGCTTCCGAGCTGCCACATCTAGCGACGACCAGTCGACGAGCGACAATCAGGGCAAAAATTGTGTAGTGTGAACTAGACATAACCTAATGAGACAGCTGAACCTAAACCTGGTTATGAGAGACCTGGTTATGAGAGACCTGGTTATGCACGCTCATGTACATTACTTTTTAATGTCAAACACAAGATGGACAAGTTTGTATCTTCAGTTCTCTTCACTCGCACGTCTTTGGACTGTGGGAGGAAACCGGAGCTTCTGGAGGAAAACCACACAGACACGGGGAGAACATTCAAACTCCAAACAGAAAGGATCAGACCGCTCCACCTGGGAATCGAACCCAGGGCTTTCTCGCTGTGAGGCGTCAGTGCTACCCACCGTCCCACCGTGCCGCCCAAAAAAAGACATTAGCATTTGATCCAATCTCTAAATGCAATGATGGAAGCTCACATAGGACAATGCACAGGATCTGGAACTCCAACCGGCATTTCCTTTCATCTCATTCTTTTTTTTGGGACACGGCTCTTACCCTGATTGTCTCAGTTGCAGAAGAAAGGGAGCGGTGCTCATTTTTAATGATAAGTAATAGTGGAGTTTAACTTCTGTGACCTTCTGTGTTTCCTGTACAGTGATTACGTAATAGAGGAGAAGGATGCCGTGCTGCAGAAGAAAGAAAACGAGGGCTTCGGTTTCGTCCTGCGAGGAGCGAAAGGTGAGTCTGACAAGGTTGTTTACTGCATGTGGTGTACGCTACATGGCCAAAAGTTTGTGGACACCTGAGCATTGGTCTGTTGAGCATCTTCCCCAACACAGACACATACGCAGTATGTATATATTGAGACACTGTGTGGGAACTGTGTGGGCATTTGTAAGACCAGATACTAGCACTGGACAAAAAGACCTAGCTTGCATGGCACCCAGGTGGCACAGCGGGATATTCCGCTAGCACACTCTGCTACTGGTTGGCTGGGTGCCATCTAGCAGGCAGAATTGGCCGCAGAGTCTGCTGGGTGGCAACAGACCGGACTAAGTAGGTAGGGTCTTCAAACGCTGTGCAAGGACTCTGTTTAGCAGGCCGAGGCGCCTGTGCAGACATCATGCACAGGCGAAAAAGAAGGGGTTGAGGGGCTGCACAAGCATCGGAGGGGGCGTGGAGCAAGCACATATACTGTCCTTGAATGCAGTCGGGATCTCCAGACTTATTGGCTACGCTGAATTGGGAGAAAAAGGGAGAAAATATATAAATAAATAGAAAAAAGAAGATGACCCTGGCCTGCAATCATCATCTGCAATCATTGCAATTATGTTGAACAGGGTTGCAGAAAGCCCTGTCCGCACACTAGACTCATCAAAGCATGCCTTCTTGGATCTAATTTTCTGCACAATGCAGACTGGCAGATTGCACTTGAATAGGTGTGTGTGTGTGTGTGTGTGTGTGTGTGTGTGTGTGTGTGTGTGTGTGTGTGATAACCACGTTTTTTCCCTTGAACGTCTTCAGTCGATCTGTTTCTGTGCATGCAGCAGAGACACCTATTGAGGAGTTCACGCCCACACCAGCCTTCCCTGCACTGCAATACCTGGAGTCTGTTGACGTGGAGGGCGTGGCCTGGAGGGCGGGGCTGAGGACAGGTGACTTTCTCATCGAGGTGAGAGCTTATTCATTCCACATGTACCTTTTCTTCACTTAGCCATAATTAATACAGCTAAGCTGATAGAATGGGCAGTGCAGTATAGTTCCATCCAATAGCATACCAAAAAATAGCGCCATATCGGTTCATTTGGGATTCTGAGGTGAAAACGAGGTTGTTTATTGAAGGGCAGAACTGTGTTTGTGTGTTGAAATGACAACACATTCCCTTAAGGTTTACTGGCCAAAAATATGTGACATAAGAAACAAAAACATCCGAATACATTAGCATTTTTATTGAGTCGGTCCCTTCAGTCCCTGTAGCCACAATTCTTTTGGGAGACTAAAACATGACAGATTTGATAATGATTTACATTTCTTATGACAAAATAGCATTAATCAGGTTGAGTCATGATGTCTAGGTTGAGTTGGGGCTTACTTGATCTTGAAATGTGGCCTCTTATGAGCAGTACTTTGAGAATCATTGATTTATTTGTGTTTTTCAATGTGTAAACAATATAAATACAACCTAAAATATAAAATAGTTTTTTCAAAGGTAGTCAAAGTACTTTAGAACATTGGTAGCAGTGTAAAAACTCTAGTACTCTAGTACAGGACAGAAAAAAAAGAATGGGTTACAGAGAAAAATAATAATTAAATAAACTTGTATGTGAACTGGACGGCACGGTGGCTAAGTGGGTAGCACTGTCACCTCACAGCAAGAAGATCCTGGGTCCGATCCCCAGGCGGGTGGTCCGGGTCCTTTCTGTGCGGAGTTTTCATGTTCTTCCCGTGTCTGCGTGGATTTCCTCCCACTGTCCAAAAAACATGCAGTCAGGTTAATTGGAGACACTAAATTGCCTAAAAGTGAATGGGTGTGTGTCTGTGTGTGTCTGTGTGTGTGTGTGTGTGCCCTGCAATGGACTGGTGCCCCGTTCAGGGTGTTACTGTGTGCCTTGCACCCATTGAAAAGCTGGGATAGGCTCCAGCACCCCCCCCCCCCCCCCCCCCCGCCAGCGATCCTAATTGGATAAACAGATAAGAAAATGAATGAATGTACGTGAACGCCCCCTTGTGGAGGCTTTATGTTACATCTTGTAAAACAAAGAGAGAGTAAGATGCATTGCTTGTTTTGCCTGCTCTAGTATAAACTTAAAATTGTGTATCATGTGTTTCTGGATGCTGCGTAGCAGACATAAGAGTGAGGTTAAAACACATTTTTATGCAAAAAAGACTCACTTTTTTGATTGGTCTCAACATATGACACTTAAATGAAGAAAAAATTGTAAGAATCCACCACTGCCTGGTGAAAATAAGAGCCCGAATGTCTCCAAACCTCATTGGCCATTCACGTCGTGTTTATGTTCATGTGTTTGTCAGGTGAATGGAGTGAACGTCGTAAAGGTGGGGCATAAGCAGGTCGTGTCCCTGATTCGCCAGGGTGGAAACAGGCTGCTGATGAAGGTGGTGTCTGTCTCACGCAAGCCAGAGATGGAGGACGTGGTCAGGAAGAAGGGTAAGACTCACTGGACTCACTGCTCATATGTTTATCACCGACCATACTCAACATTTTACCCTTATGCCCTTTCGATATGAAAGTCAAGGCCGTAAGAAAGTGTTAAAGTCTTCTATTATTGTTAATGGATGGTTTAAAATGAGTCGGTTGTGGATTTTGATGTGACCCGATGTGCACAGTGTTTATTCAGTATCCATGTAAACCATTCCTACGTCTCACTGCAACTCCCACAGAGCCCTGACCCATCTCTGACCTATACGTGCAAAGCCGTGCAGAACTGAGCATGGAAAAGATTTACCTGTACCAGGAGCATTTAGCCTTGTTTGATTGAATTTACTATATTTGAGTTTCATGTTATATTTGCATATACACTGATCAGCCATAACATTAAAACCACCTCCTTGTTTCTACACTCACTGCCCATTTTATCAGCTCCACTTACCATATAGAAGCACTTTGTAGTTCTACAATTACTGACTGTAGTCCATCCATTTCTCTGCATGCTTTGTTAGCCCCCTTTCATGCTGTTCTTCAGTGGTGCAGTGACACTGACATGGTGGTGGTGTGTTAGTGTGTGTTGTGCTGGTATGAGTGGATCAGACACAGCAGCGCTGCTGGAGTTTTTAAACACTGTGTCCACTCACTGTCCACTCTATTAGACACTCCTACCTAGTCGGTCCACCTTGTAGATGTAAGGTCAGAGACGATCGCTCATCTATTGCTGCTGTTTGAGTCGGTCATCTTCTAGACCTTCATCAGTGGTCACAGGACGCTGCCCACTGGGCGCTGTTGGCTGGATATTTTTGGTTGGTGGACTATTCTCAGTCCAGCAGTGACAGTGAGGTGTTTAAAAACTCCAGCAGCGCTGCTGTGTCTGATCCACTCATACCAGCACAACACACACTAACACACCACCACCATGTCAGTGTCACTGCAGTGCTGAGAATGATCCACCACCTAAATAATACCTGCTCTGTGGTGGTCCTGTGGGGGGTCCTGACCATTGAAGAACAGCATGAAATGGGGTAACAAAGCATGCAGAGAAATAGATGGACTACAGTCAGTAATTGTAGAACTACAAAGTGCTTTTATATGGTAAGTGGAGCTGATAAAATGGACAGTGAGTGTAGAAACATGTTATGGCTGATCGTGACAAAACGTAGTTTGGGAGACCGGACAGACTCATCTGCGATTCCTCCTGTTGGTAGATGGTGTAGTGTGTGACCCCCTATCGCCGATCAGTCGTGTACACAGTGACTTAAAAGACTCCAGATAACAAGAGATCCAGTCGTGTAGTGTGAACTGTACAGCGATCTGACATCTTGGAAGGTCGTGTAGTGTGAACCTGGCATTACGGACTGTGGATGTAGGATGTCGATGCATTTTTATACGCCGTAATAGAGTCCGACAAACCTGTCGTGACCTGAGGAAGAACGACGAAGACGGCGCACGTTATATACACGTCAGTTCAAGTTTTGCGATTAGTTTTCTGTGTCAATTCGCTCGGTTTGTAATTCGCATACACACACACACGGCGACTCTCAGTTTAGCTGCATCAAACCAGGCCTTGCTTCTGCCAGAGTTGCCATGGTAACCACAATGAACGTTTGAATTAAGCATTGCATCAAGCCTCGGCATTTCTCTCTCGCTCTCCCTTACTTCTACTTTCTCGTCTCTACCTCCCTCTTTCACTCCGTACTGCGAGCTAGCTTTCAGCACAAATATGTAAAGAAAGCAGAGCGTTTCTGATCTTCTAAACTTTCTATCCTTCTCTTTTGTTCTCGGCGTCACTTTCTTCGTACGTCGGCGAATCAGAGCCGTGTGTAAAGTGCAGCGTTCGCGTTTGCGTGGCTCAGCATGAGCTCGGAATCGAAGGCACGCCGGGCTCTGAAAGGCCGCCACTTATGGGAGTGTCAGGAGGAAGCAAGGAACAACAGAGGAGTGGAGAACAGGCTGAATGAAAGGATATGTGCACCGGGCCTAGCTGAGCGACCCTTGTCGTGTGTGTTTGGGTATGAGAGCGGAAAGCATGAAGAGGTCCGGGTCTGAGCACAACGTGAAAAAAATTGCACGGCCGCAGAAGGGGTCACGCGCGGTCGAGTCGAACGAGATAACGGTGCACGGGAAGCGTTGGGAGTTCCAGGTGGGCGGCAGGTTGGTGTCGTTGCGCCACTACTCCTCATCCACTCCCTGTCTTTCATCCACAGCGCCGCCGCCACCCAAGAGAGCGCCCAGCACCACGCTCACGCCCAGGTCCAAGAGCATGACCGCTGAGCTGGAGGAACTGGGTAAGGCACGAATGCATGCGGAAAGTTTACACACATATACAGAGCATGCACTCCTGCACTCACGCATGCATGCATGCATCCACGCTACTTCAAACATGTACGTACCTCTGTCTGGTTTTCAGTTTTTGTGTGTCTTTCTGTTGCACATGGCACGCTGTGTCATCTCCTCCTCTCTGCCATTTGGTCTGTTCAAAACATTAGCTGTCTGTCCCACTCATTCTGTCCAGCCAGCCAGTTCACACACTTACACACACACACACACACACAAATCACGTGGAAACGGGAAATGTATAGATGTATCAGTAATAAGAAGTGATGCTGAGATAAAAGCAGACTTATATTTAGAAACGCACTTAAATAGGAACATTGAATTACTGTTTCATTTAGATGTGGTTGACAAGGTCGTGTTTTGTTGTATTTTTAATTAGGTTAAGCAGCTCTTCTGTTGCTTTTGTTTTGAATACAGTACATTTCATTTTGATTTAGGAAACGTTAAACAAGAAATTGAGCACGTGTGAATGGGGGAACTAATTTAAGCTCCATCTTAAAAAGTGTGGTTACAGACCACTTAACTTATAAAAGTGTCACATTTCTTGTTTTGGGGTTTATACTAGCTAGAATATGGGGTATCTAAAATTGAATATATATACAAAAATGTTTATATATTATTATATTTTATATATTATTTAATATACACTGACTAGGCATAACATTATGACCACTGACAGGTGAAGTGAATAACACTGATTATCTCTTCATCACGGCACCTGTTAGTGGGGGGGGGATATATTACACAGCAAGTGAACATTTTATCCTCAAAGTTGATGTTAGAAGCAGGAAAAACAGCTGAGTGATGGCTAGACGACTGGGTCAGAGCATCTCCAAAACTGCAGCTCTTGTGGGGTGTCCCTGGTCTGCAGGGGTCAGTATCTATCAAAAGTGGTCCAAGGAAGGAACAGCGGTAAACCGCCGACAGGGTCATGGGCGGCCAAGGTTCATTGATGGAACGTGGGGAGCGAAGGCTGGCCCGTGTGGTCCGATCCAACAGACGAGCTCCTGTAGCTCAAACTGCTGAAGACGTTAAAGCTGGTTCTGGTAGAAAGATGTTGGAATACACAGTGTGTCGCAGTTTGTTCCGTATGGGGCTGCATAGCCACAGACCAGTCAGTTAGGAAGGTGGTCATAATGTTATGCCTGATCAGTGTATGTGTGAAAGAAATGACTGAAGTGGATTTTATATTGGGATTTTAGACAGACGTATCTGTATCCTGCCATCACGGCGACATTTTAGAAAGATTAATGCCAGGTCTCATTCTACACATGCTACAACAGCATGGCTTTGTAGACATGTGCATGTGCTCGACTGGCCTGCCTACAGTCCAGATCTGTCTCTTATTGAAAATGTATAGTGCCACATAGTTTATCTTTGCCTTTTCTCTGAACTGTAACTACAACTGTATGTTGGCTGCTATAAGAGTTGAATAGAACGGTGTTTTGTTTGTTACATGCTAAGCGTCTGCGAGGAGGAGACGAGGAGGTGAGTTACGGCTGGAGATTTATAAGAACAATATAAAATATGTTGTCGTTTTATCATGAATTGCATGTTTTTATTCTATGTGTATAGCAACGACTGTGATATCATAACATTGGATATATTGTGTGTGTGTGTGTGTGTGGGTGTTTACACCTCGGTGTGTGTGGGTGTTTGTGTGCACATGCATTTGTGCAGAAAGGCTAGATGAAATTTTGGCCTCTCAGGAGTCGGTACTGAGGTCGCAAGTGGAGGCAGATTACAGAGCAGCCACCGTAAAGCAACGACCGACCAGCCGCCGAATTACACCAGCAGAAATCAGTGTAAGCCACCGTGTACGTACCTTCAGTTTTATCACAGCTTCAGTCTCTTGTATTTAACCCCTAGATTACATTTTACATCTGTGTGGGGAGAGAGAAGTGATCGTGTTGCTTTTCATGTCAGTGTCGGATAGTAAGTCTGTACTCGAATAGCACAGCAGTTCATTCTAGATACACTATATTACCAAAAGTATTCGCTCGTCTGCCTTCACGCACATATGAACTTGAGTGACTCCCATTCTTAATCCATAGGGTTTAATATGATGTCGGCCCACCCTTTGCAGCTGTAACAGCTACAACTCTTCTGGGAAGGCTTTCCACAAGGTTTAGGAGTGTGTTTATGGGAATTTTTGACAATTCTTCCAGAAGCGCATTTGTGAGGTCAGACACTGATGTTGGACGAGAAGGCCTGGCTCACAGTCTCCACTCTAATTCATCCCAAAGGTGTTCTATCAGGTTGACGTCAGGACTCTGAGTTCTTCCACACCAAACTCGCTCATCCACGTCTTTATGGACCTTGTGCTTTGTGCACTGGTGCACAGTCACGTTGGAACAGAAAGGGACCATCCCCAAACTGTTCCCACAAAGTTGGGAGCATGAAATTGTCCAAAATCTCTTGGTATGCTGAAGCATTAAGAGTTCCTTTCACTGGAACTAAGGGACCGAGCCCGACTCCTGAAAAACACCCCCACACCATAATCCCCCTCCACCACACTTTACACTCGGCACAATGCAGTCAGACAGGTACCGTTCTCCTGGCAACCGCCAAACCCAGACTCGTCCATCGGATCGCCAGACGGAGAAGCGTGATTCGTCACTTCAGAGAACACGTCTCCACTGCTCTAGAGTCCATCCAGTGGCGGCGTGCTTTACACCACTGCATCCGACACTTTGCATTGCGCTTGGTGATGTGAGGCTTGGATGCAGCTGCTCGGCCATGGAAACCCATTACATGAAGCTCTACACACTGTTCTTGAGCTAATCTGAAGGCCACATGAAGTTTGGAGATCTGTAGTGACCGACTCTGCAGAAAGTTGCCGACCTCGGCGAGGCAATATAGTGTATTTAGACCTAAAGTAAGATCAACCAAATGGTTAAGCAGGCCATGAAAAAGGTTAAGGCGCCCTGGCATTGGTCGGGCTACAATCAACAACCTTCCGATTACTAGTCCAGTACCGCTGAACTACTTTTGGTCCACTAACTGCTTTATTCTTTCATTCTGGTAACAGCACCCAAAAACACTGGACACAAGGCAGGAATACACCCTGGACTGGGCACCAATCCATCGCAGGACACCACACACACACACACACACCCCTGTTCACTCTTGCACTCTCTTATTTACTCACACACATCATTTAGAGCATCCAATACACTCTCTGTATGGTTTTGGGAGGTAGGAAGAAACTGGACTACCTGTAAGAAACCCACACAGACATGGTAAAGCTGTGCCACCATGCTGATGACTTGGCTTACGGCACAGATGAATACGATTATTATCTTTTCAGACATGCAGCATACCCCGCAGTAGTAGCGTATGTGAATCAGACCTCGATCTTCTATATAATTCGTTTATTAATCAATTTTTCTGTGTCCAGTCTCTTTTTGAGCGTCAGGGTCTTGGTCTTCATGGTGCTCTTCACCCAGCGCTGGAAAAAGCTCACATTCAGCTGCCCAAAGGCATGTCCAGAACAAAGTCCTTCGGTAATCAGACAACACTGTAAAAATACGATACAGTTCTAGTGCACACCAGACGCTCACTTAGCACTTTATTAGGTACACCTATGTGATAAAGACTTTCATTCATACGTACTTGATATATATCAGTTAACAGGAACATCTGTAAGCCCCCTACTGGCCAGACTGTATTTGGGTGGTGGATCCAACATGCACTGCAGTGACACTAACATGGTCATAACATGATAGCCTATATTGTAGCAGGTGCAGCAATGTTGTTGGGAAACAATTTACATTTACATTTTCGGCATTTAGCAGACGCTTTTTATCCAAAGCGACTTACAGTCTAAGCAATTGAGGGTTAAGGGCCTTGCTCAAGGGCCTAACAGTGGCAACCTGGCAGTGGTGGGGTTAGAACCAGCGACCTTCTGCTTACTAGTCCAGTATCTTAACCGCTAGGCTACAAGTGCCCTCAAACCAGAACAACACGCACCATCATGTCATTACCATGTTAGTGACATTGCAGTGCTGACCATCCAAACATCATCTGGTCAGTGGGGTCTTATAGGGGTCCCTTTCTATGGATAAATGGGTTGCAGGGGGTGGCACAGTGTACAGAGCAATAAATGAGTGACAGTCAGTAATTGTATACCCACAAAGTTCATCTACATATATTATAGTAGGTATAGCTTATGAAAAAATCAACAAATGTATAATTGTACCAGATAGGTGTTATTAACAAAGTGCTAATGCGCTGGTATTATATTTGTTCCTATAATGTCATTAACTGGAACCAGGAACCAGTGATTGAAACCAGTGATTCATTGTCTGTGCCTCTTTGTGCAGGAGCTACGGAAGAGGATCGGCTGTCTGCCCTGGTGGCAGAGCACAGGTTCCCCCGAAGCTCCTCGATGACCGACAGCCTGAGAGAAAGTCACCGTATCCCTCCTCCTCCTCAGACGGCGCCGCCTCCACCACCCTCACTCTACTACCTGGAGATGGGTCCACCTCCGCCTTTCTGCCCGCCCCCTCCTCCGAGCCGCCTTCACGACCCCGGCCGATCCAGCTTCAAGCCAAGCTCAGAGGCCCGGCTGCACGCTCTGCCTCAGACCATGTCCGCCGAGCTGTACGAGCCCCCACGCCACAGTGCCCACATAGAGCGGCAGAAGAAGTCCCGCTCCATGATTCTCCTGCAAGACTCCACTCACCTCCCCGTGGAACCCACAGACATCCCGCGGCCTGGCCCGGCCGCCACTCCACCAGAACGGATTAAGCGCAAGGGGCGCGTCATCGACAACCCTTATGCCAACGTGGGCCAGTTCAGCATAGGCTTGTACACGCCGCCAACCAGCAGGCCCCAGCGCAGGAAAAGCCCACTAGTGAAGCAGCTGCAGGTAGAGGATGCCCAAGAGCGTGCCTCACTAGCGCTGGCGTCAGTCCACACCAGGGAGTATTCGCCCACGGGTCGATTGGCTGCTCACCATACTAGCAGGGCAGAATACTACCAGCAGCAGCTCTTGCAGGAGCGAACTCGTGCACAAGCTGAAGGGCTTCTTCAGGGCAAGGGCCATTTCGCAGCTGCCATTGCTGGTGCCGTTAAGGACCGGGAGCAGCGGCTTGAGGACCGACGGAAATCCACAGTCTTTTTGTCTGTGGGTACCATGGAAGGCAGCTCAGCCCCACCACTGGAGTCCCACTTGCTCACGCAGTCCCATTCGGTAGATGAACGCCTGCTTACCAGTGAACTCACTCAGCTGCCTCCGCCCGCTTTGGCTTTGCGACCCTCTCCGGGAGGAACGACCTTCATCCACCCGCTGACAGGAAAGCCCCTCGACCCCAACTCGCCTTTGGCACTTGCGCTGGCCGCAAGGGAGCGTGCTTTAACCTCCCAAACTCAGTCTCCTTCTAGCAGCCCTGAGCCCAGGACTAAGAAGGAGACCGCTGGAGGTGTGTTGTTTATGGACACCAAGACCAAAGAGACCGACGGCGATGGGGAGCTTTCCTCTCGCTCCTTGTCCCCTGGAGAGAAAAGGAGCTACACTCCCACTTCCACTAGCAAAATCCACTGGGGGACGCCCACCTTGAAAAGGAAAGAGATAGACACAGTAACAGAGATGAAGCAGGAAAGGAAGGTAGAAGACAAAAAGAGCATGATCATTAGCATCATGGACACATCACAGCAGAAGACTGCTGGACTTATTATGGTTCACGCAACCAGTAACGGACAGGCAGTGGGACTGGGCACAGAACGTGTCTCCCCCCCTCCCAAAGGCATTGTATTCGAGAGCTCAAAACCCACACTAGCTGAGATTAAACGGACCAAGTCCCCCAGCCCTGAAGCATCCTCCACATCTACCCCAACCCCACAGGCACTCACTAGTCCTGCTTCAGATAAAACCCCTCAGGCCTCCTCTAGCCCTTCTTCAGATAAAACTTTGGCCCAGGGAAGCTCAGAAGAAGATGTGGACACCTATACAGTGACCTTACCTCCTGCAATGCTGTCCTCCAGTGACGAAGAGACACGGGAAGAACTGCGCAAGATCGGTGTGGTTCCTCCACCGGATGAATTTGCCAATGGTCTCCTGCCAGAGGCGCCCGCAGCTTCTGCTGTACCTTTGGCAGCCAAGCAGGCAACCCCTTCAGTACAAGCCCCAGTCCTGACCCATTCCCAAGCCCCTTCAGCTGCAACCACTACCGCAGCACAGGCCTCTTCCACCAGCGGCCCTCCAGCAGCCTCAGGAAAACCATCTGAGCCCCATTTGGGCCCAGAGTCCGCTGCTGATTCCGGGGTAGAGGAGGTAGACACTCGTAGCTCCAGCGATCACCATCTGGAGACCACGAGTACCATCTCCACTGTCTCCAGCATGTCCACACTATCCTCAGAGAGTGGCGAGACCACTGACACCTACACATCTAATGCTGATGGTCAGACCTTCATCCTCGATAAGCCGCCAGTGCCTCCAAAGCCAAAGCTCAAGTCTCAGCTCACCAAGGGCCCCGTGACGTTCAGGGACCCCCTGCTTAAGCAGTCCTCAGACAGTGAGCTGCTCTCACAGCAGCACGCAGCTGCGCTGGCTGCTGCCACGGGGGCCTCGGGCCCGGCAAGACCCCGCTACCTCTTCCACAGACGGTCCAAGCTATGGGGCGACCCCATAGAACCTCGCCCACTTGCAGGTGCAGAGGAGGGCAAACCCACTGTGATAAGTGAGCTCAGCTCCAGACTGCAGCAGCTAAACAAGGATACATGCTCGCTCGGTGAGGAACCGCTCATAGGCTCTCTCGACCCCGGACGCAAGTCACCCGTGGCTGGTGCCAGGTGAGTTAAGTGAGCTTTACAAACTAAAATTCATAATTATACCTTATGCCTAATTTAGGTTTGATTCTAGTTTGATTAGTTGTTAGATTTTGTAACATCTATTTTTGGAAAACTTTCTAAATTATACACAGTTTTTTTATACAGTAGTATACAGTAAAACCTTTTAAGTCCCACCCCTAATTAAAAATAAGCTTTAGGTACCACCTGTAAGTCATCATAAAGGTCTGTTAACTTACAGTTGGTACCTACACTGACCAGGCATAACATTATGACCACTAACAGGTGAAGTGAATAACACTGATTATCTCTTCATCACGGCACCTGTTAGTGGGGGGGATATATTAGGCAGCAAGTGAACATTTTATCCTCAAACTTGATGTTAGAAGCAGGAAAAATGGGCGAGCGTGAGGATTTGAGTGAATTTGATAAGGGCCAAATTGTGATGGCTAGATGACTGGGTCAGAGCATCTCCAAAACTGCAACTCATTGATGCACGTGGGGAGCGAAGGCTGGCCCATGTGGTCCGATCCAACAGACCAGCTATTGTAGCTCAAACTGCCGGACTGGCTGATTGATGGCGCCTGCACAGAGACGGGGAGAGAGTGCGTATCAGGGTGTGTCTCTCCGTACACAGTGCTGAGCTGCACTGCACTCGTCAAAGTGTAGGTGACAAAATGCATCCAGCTGCTGCCTACGTGTCGGAGGGGGCGTGGGTTAGCTTTGTTCTTCTCAATCAGAGCGGGGGCCGGCATTGGTTGGGAGAAAGCATGACGCAGTCGGGAAATTGGACGCGCTAAAAGGGAGAAAAAGGGGAGAAAATTCATAAACAAAATATTAAAAAGTTGTATTTGTCTATTTCTTAATTAGTGTGTGTTTAGAGTTTAACTTCAAAAGATTCCCAATCTCTACACTTCCAAGACCTACCAGCTTTGGAAGGAAGAATAACTTGCCTGATTCCACGATTATGCAGTGGCTGAAGGGAGGAGATCCCATCAAGCATAACGTCAGCTCTACCAGAACAGACAGAGCAGAATGGCTGGATGTACAACATCCAATGCTAATTTTAACAAAAACAGCAGAGCCAGTATTTACAAGTGAGGAAAAAAAGCTTCATGATCTTATAACACTGTTTATATAAGTGCGGAATTGACTTACACTCACAGTAGAAGAACCAAGTTCACAATCCTACACGGGTTCAGACCTTTTACTGAACGTTCTGACCACACACACATGCGTGCAGTGTGTATGTGAACGTATGTGGTGTGTAACAGATATAATTACACTTTACAGCTTAGCACAGATGCTTATTGTTGCTGTTGTCCTACTGCTATTGTTACAGCTAATTTCATTAACGTTAGCACATCTGAATTGCTCTGACTCATCCTAGTCGTGTTGTATAAGCAGGAGCTGTTATTATAACAATCACAAACAATAACGTTGTCTTGGCATTGCAGGCATGCTGGTGTAAAAAAATGTACTACACTGTTTATGGACATTAGCAGCCACTGGTTTCTGAACTTGGTCCTGTTTAGTTTACTTTTCTACCCCCAACAACACAAAATCTATAAGCTCTATAAAATCTAAGCTCTATAAAGACATGAGGAAAAGCTCGGTTTCAACAACTTTGGAATGAATTGGAACATACATTGAGGTTTTTTGACCAACATTAACCCATGATACAACTGGTCTTTGGGCACAAATTCCCGCCTACATACCTCAAAGTCTTGAGAAGCCTTCTCAGAAGAGTGGGTGTTGTTCTAGCTGAAAAGATCAAGTCAAGTCAAATTTATTTATATAGCCCTTTGTACTGTACAATGAACATTGTCTCAAAGCAACTTTACAGAATCCAGGACTAACAGACCAAAAACCCCTGTTGAGCAAGCCGAGAACAACAGTAGCAAGGAAAAACTCCCTTAAAATTACAGGAAGAAACCTTGAGAGGAACCAGGCTCAGCAGGGACCTCCATCCTCCTTGGGTGGCCTGGAGGAAACTTCAAATGAATAGGGTTTAAAAGAATCATACAAACACAAAATTAAATTGAACTGAAAGTTATAACTAGCAAAAATAATTGGAGTTCTTCATTGTTCAGTCATGAGGTCATGTGATTTATATTTTAATACCATTTATTTTTTAAATTGGCCGTCCAACCAGCTCGTGGTCAGGTGTAAATATATTTTTGGGCCGTATAATGTGTGTACGTAAAGGACCAGCACTGGAAACCTCTCTTTAAAGTCACTTCTCTCCCTCAGCATGCAATTAAGCCTTAATGTTCACATTTGCTTTGTTATACTGAAACGTTTGGAGCTTCAGCGGCGTCTCAGTGTTTGACGGTTCCTGGTAAGTTGAAGAGACGTTCCAGTCTCGTAGATGTACCAGACGTAGAAACGTTTATATTCTTTGTAGGAATGTCAGTTATATTAGTTAGTAAGTTTTCTTTTATATATATATTTTGTTTTAAATTTTTCATTGACTGAAATACAACTGAAGCCTTTTATATTTCTACAGATGTGACACGGACATGGAAGAGAGTAAACCTTAGCTTTTAGCCACTAGGGTAACTCAAACATCATTATTATTCTCTTCTCATTTTTAAACAATCTACACCGATCAGCCATAACATTAAAACCACCTCCTTGTTTCTACACTCACTGTCCATTTTATCAGCTCCACTTACCATATAGAAGCACTTTGTAGTTCTACAATTACTGACTGTAGTCCATCTGTTTCTCTACATACTTTTTAAGTCTGCTTTCACCCTGTTCTTTAATGGTCAGGACCCCCACAGGACCACCACAGAGCAGGTATTATTTAGGTGGTGGATCATTCTCAGCACTGCAGTGACACTGACATGGTGCTGGTGTGTTAGTGTGTGTTGTGCTGGTATGAGTTTTTAAATACCGTGTCCACTCACTGTCCACTCTATTAGACACTCCTACCTAGTCGGTCCACCTTGTAGATGTAAAGTCAGAGACGATCGCTCATCTATTGCTGCTGTTTGAGTCGGTCATCTTCTAGACCTTCATCAGTGGTCACAGGACGCTGCCCACGGGGCGCTGTTGGCTGGATATTTTTGGTTGGTGGACTATTCTCAGTGCAGCAGTGACAGTGAGGTGATTAAAAATTGCTGTGTCTGATCCACTCATATCAGCACAACACACACTAACACAATACCACCATGTCAGTGTCACTGCAGTGCTGAAAATGATCCACCACCTAAATAATACCTGCTCTGTGGGGGTCCTGGGGGCTAACAAAGCATGCAGAGAAACAGATGGACTACAGTCAGTAATTGTAGAACTACAAAGTGCTTCTATATGGTAAGTGGAGCTGATAAAATGGACAGTGAGTGTAGAAACAAGGAGGTGGTTTTAATGTTATGGCTGATTGGTGTATTTACTAATGAAATAACCACTATGACTTTATAAATCACTCCCTCCGGGACGTCTGTTACCTCGTACTCCCTCACAAATCCACAAACAGTTTTATTATTATTTAATTGGAATTGATTTGTGTTCCACATACAAAAAGAATAGTTCCGATTTTTCCATACGTAAATTTTGTGGTATAGATGTAGAGCTGTTCCTCCGACTGTCACTGAGGGGTGTTTACAGGGTAACAGAGGACCTGAGGATACTAAATCACCTCCTGATCTCTCACCTTAGTGATTTCTTACTGCTGATCTTAACCTTTCACTTCTGTCACTGTACAAATTAGTATGATATAAGTAATCTGGTTCCTTTATTTCACTTTTAATAAACATTGTTATTATGCACTTGGTTGCCAGTTTATTAGGTATGTCTATCCTGTGCCAATGTACATTAGCTATTAAATTAAAGCTGAACTGTAGATCATATGTTGCTATGTACAATTTGTCAATCATCCACTTTGCCCATTAAAAGGACCACCCATAACCAAATGTTATTTTAAAGGACCACTCTCACCACATCACAGTATTGTGTGTTGGTACATTAGTACTAGGTGTAAATATACATCACAATATACATACAGTCCCAGCTGGAGAAAGTATGTGAACCTTTATGTTCAGTAACATTTACTCACTTACTCACTCACTTTCTTAACCACTTATTCAGACAGGGTCGTGGGGGGTGCTGGAGCCTATTCCAGCTTTTCAATGGGCGCAAGGCACACAGTAACACTCTGGACAGGGCGCCAGTCCATCGCAGGGCAGACACACACACAAACACACACCCATTCACCTATAGGTCATTTCCATTATCTCCAATTAACCTGAATGCATGTTTGTGGACTGTGGGAGGAAACCAGAGCAGACACAGGGAGACCCGGACCGCCCCGCCTGGGGATCGAACCCAGGACTTTCTTGCCGTGAGGCGACAGTGCTATCCACCGAGCCACAGTGCCGCCCCAGTAACATTTAGAACCTTCTTTATTGATTATGGTGTTGATTAGACTTACATGAGGTTTATGAGGTTTGTTATGGAATAATTAAATATTGTGTTTAATATAATCTGAATATTAGTTTTATGCTTTGTGTTTTGTGCATTAAATCCTGAGATATATTGTGCTTGAGATGTAGCTAGGAGTCTTAAGTACAGAGATCAGCAACATGTCTGTAATTCAGCTGTTGTAAGCAGATAAGAAACAACAGTCAGCACAGAATTGACAAGGTTCATCAGTTCACAAGGTTACATCAAACACAGTCATGGACAATTTAGTATCTCCAATTCACCTCACTTGCATGTCTTTGGACTGTGGGAGGAAACCGGAGCACCCAGAGGAAACCCACGCAGACACGGAGAGAACATGCAAACTCCACACAGAAAGGACCCGGACCGCCCCACCTGGGGATCGAACCGAGGACCTTCTTGCTGTGAGGCGACAGTGCTACCCACTTAACCACCGTGCCACCCCAGTCACCTGTAATATTTATCATCTCACCTTATTTTTTACCACTGATGCTCCCTCCAGCATGCTTTACAGTTGGGATGAGGTTTTTGCATATGATAAAGTTGTTTATTTTGCCAAAAGTTTTGCTGTTGTGTTATTGTCGCAGAAAGGTTGCAAATTTAAGATGTGCAGTTATTCTTCCTGTTGTGTCCCCTCGGTTTTGTGCTGTTGGTGTAAGAGTGTTGGGCGACAAATTAGAAACTGGCAAATTGTCCAATAGTGGATTAGAAATGCTTTCCTAGCCTTTGTTTTGCTCTCTTAAATGAATGCTTTTATAAACTGGCTGGCATTTCTGCTGAGTCCTTACACAATATTATGTATGACGGATGGTGAAAGGTCTAAATTATGTGCAATTGTTCATTATGTTCTTTAACTGACTGACAATTTTCTCATTAAGTGGTGAGCCTACCTATTCAGCTTATTGTGGAATGTTTCAAAATATGCTTTACGTTTTTCACTTATTTTTTGTGCGCTGCAGGAATCAAATCATTTAAAAATACAATCAAGTTGGCCAGCCAGAACATTATAATGTCATTCGTCTCTTCTCTTTGTCCGTTAAATAATTCTTGTTTTCTTTGCTTATTAAAAATTGTCCAACCTTTTCTAGTAATGGGGTTTTGCTGATTAATGCATCTCTAATTTTTTCGAGGTCCTCTTATTTGTTTATTTATTTATTTTTATTTTTTATTTTTTACCCATTGCTTAAACTTCTCTCTGAATAAAATGTTGCCTCCATTTCCATCACAAGCATCGTACACAGAGGTGTGTAGAACTACTTCATTAAAATAGTCATCTGATAAATATTTAATATCCGAGTTAAATATTAGCGCTTGGTGCAGTCAGAGACAAAGGGTGACAAATGTAAACGTCACCCAGAAGCCGTATTAATGTAATGCACTCAAATTAGCACCAGCGCTACAGTATGCTAATCACTTATACTCCATCAGGTTGTTTAATTAGGCAAAGAAAATTATAATGAGGCTCATAAATTACCACAGATTCAGTGTTTAAGATTTTATTTATTTGCTTATGATTTATTTATTCATTTATTTATTTAACTTAAATCTTTAAATTTATCTGCTTAAACAATTTCTCTCGGGATTAATAACGTTCTGTCTATCTGTCTATTTATTTATCTGTCTATCTATCTGTCTATCTCTCTGTCTATCTGTATGCCTGTCTGTCTATCTATCTATCTATCTATCTATCTATCTATCTATCTATCTATCTATCTATCTATCTATCTATCTATCTATCGATCTATCTATCTATCTATCTATCTATCTATCTATCTATCTATCTATCTATCTATCTATCTATCTATCTATCTATCTATCTGTCTGATTGTCGATCTGTCAGTCTGTCTATCTATCTATCTGTTTATCTGTCTGTCTGTCTATCTGTATGTCTGTCTATCTATCTATAATCTATCTGTCTATGTGTCTGTCTATCTATCTACCTGTCTTTCTGTCTGTCTATTTACCTGTCTGTCTGTTTGTCTATCTGTCTATCTATTGACTTTAATTATGGATTCCAGATCCTCAGTTTCCCAGCTCAGTTTGTGTGAACGTGTACACACACAGATTTGACTGAACAGTGTGCAGCTTACTGTTATTGTAGCTTTCAGGATAAACCCCTTATCTCAGCCCTCCACCTTCTGTCTGTTTACTCCAAAATCATGTTGACTGACACACACGGCAAATCCCAAACCATTTCTTTTTCACTGCGTACGATTCCTACCTGAAGAATAATGATTGTTGCTGGCCATCAGTGAGGCTGCATATTGGACTGAATTTCGGATAAAGCCGATTGTTTAGGGTCGTTTATTTTCCATTGAATAAAGCAGAAGGCTCGGTGGGTAGCACTGTCACCTCACAATAAGAAGGTCCTGGGTTCGATCCCCAGGTGGGGCGGTCCGGGTCCTTTCTGTGTGGAGTTTGCATGTTCTCACCGTGTCTGGACTGTGGGGTTTCCTCCCACAGTCCAAAGACATGCAGTCAAGTTAACTGGAATACTAAAGTCCCCCTACATATGTGTGTGTGTGTGTGTTTGCCCTGTGATGGACTGGTGACCTCTCTGGGGTCAGACAATAAATGAATAAATAAATCACTTATATAGCTACTACTCACCTCTGATTGTATGTTTGCTTTCATGGCTTTGTTTTTCACCATTATAGCAGCCGACCCCAGACACACACACACACACACACACACACACACTTATTCGAAGATAGACAGTTTCATGTTAATACTGAAGATTGCATCCACACCAACACCATATTACTGAAGTCTAAATGCCAAACTGGGCGGGATGTTGGATGGTGGGTAGCACTGTCGCCTCACAGCAAGAAGGTCCTGGGTTCGATCCCCAGATGGGGCGGTCCGGGTCCTTTCTGTGTGGAGTTTGAATGTTCTCCCCATGTCTGTGTGGGCTTCCTCCCACAGTACAAAGACGTGCAAGTGAGGTGAATTGAAGATACAAAATTGTCCACGTTAAACTTGTGAACTGATGAATCTTGTGTAACGAGTAACTACCGTTAAATAAATAATAAATAACCGCTAATAAATACATAAATAAATAAATGCTGCTGATGTGTTTCATGGCTTTAATTTAATGTTACGTGCTTGTTGTCTGTTTCTGCTCTCATAGACTGATGCTAATCAATCACGCCTTGTTTATCATTGCCTCTGTCTTACTCTCTTTTTGTCTTTCTCACTCTCTCATTCTCTTTGCTTTCTCTCTCTCTCTCTCTCTCTCTCTCTGTCTCTGTGCATGCCACGCCGCTCTGTGTAGAACCGAATCTGAGACTAAGCCCCGGAGGGCCGGGCACTCGTGTAAGTGCGCATGCATCATCTCATCATCTTCTCTCTTTGTTTATCTCTTTAACTGAGCTCCGCCCTTTCGTCCACCTACGCATCACCTGCTCGTGTCTCTCTGGCTCCTCACATCACTTTAGCCACGATATTCGTCTGTGTTTTTTTTTCCTGCTGCATTTTTTTTGTACTGTAAGAGAGATCAGGGATCCGAACTGAAGATTCTGTCTTGATGAAAATAGATTTTATCTATTGTCCATCATGTCCAGTAAACAGGATAAAAGGACCCTGAATGACTGTCTGTAGTGATTAGTCATGAGTGGGGTACATTCATGACATGCGGTCCCAGACTCACGATTTATTTTGGGAGCATCTGTTCAGTCGTGTGAAAGCCGAGTTTGCCCTCCTCCTCCTCGCTTTGCTCTTTTACTCTGGGCTTCATTCTTAGACAGATACGCCCGCGGGCTGCTCACTTGATGCATGCTGTTCAGCTTGTCTGCCTCCTCATCAAAGCGACAAAACATAAAGTTGAATTATTAATACAGTATTGGTTTTATGGACATCATTTAAATGTATTTATTTATTTACCCTAATTGGCTCAAAAAATACCTACAATATTGTCTGTGTCTCACTGTCCATTTCATCAGCTCCACTTACCATATAGAAGCACTTTGAAGTACTTTGTAGTAATTACTGACTGTACTCCATCTGTTTCTCTGCATACTTTGTTAGCCCCCTTTTATGCTGTTCTTTAATGGTCAGGACCCCCACAGAGCAGGTATTATTTAGGTGGTGGATCATTCTCAGCACTGCAGTGACACTGACATGATGGTGGTGTGTTAGTGTGTGTTGTGCTGGTATGAGTGGATCAGACACAGCAGCATTTTAGTCAGAATAGATGTACCTCCTAAACTGGCAACTTACACCGACCAGGCATAACATACAACAAAGTGGTCCAAGGAAGGAACAGTGGTAAACCGGCGACAGGGTCATGGGCGGCCAAGGTTCATTGATGCACGTGGGGAGCGAAGGCTGGCCCGTGTGGTCCGATCCAACAAATTGCTGAAGAAGTTAATGCTGGTTCTGATAGAAAGGTGTCAGGACACACAGTGCATCACAGTTGCAGGGCTGTTTTGGCAGCAAAATAAGGACACAATATTAGGACGGTGGTCATAATGTTATACCTAATTGGTATATCTTACATCTATTTTCATGATTCTTTTTGTTTTCTTTTCTTTTCTGCCCATAAATAACATTTCACTTATATCACATTTAATGTCATTTTAGAGTATAAGAGACAAGGTCTAATTATAGTACAGATTTAGTTTGGGGGTTTTAATCTCTTTACTATATTGCATTCTCTCAAAAGTGGGTTATCCTAGTCTATTTTTATATATTAAAATGTTGAACGTATATTTAATTCACTTTAGATTTTCAATTAGAATAGAATGTGTGCTTTTAATGGTCGTCTTAAATATAATGAATATTACTTCGGGCTGGAGGGAGTCAGTATTCTAGAATAGGTCTAAAAATATGAGATTGTAAATATTACATGATATTAAATGTTATGAATATAGATTTTACAAAGTGATTTACTCTCTGCTCTGGACTGTAGTTACTCTTGCTTGTGTTCCAGCTAAACGCATTAATAAAACATTCCACTAACATAGTGTTAATGCGTTTTTTCTGCCTCTGGCTAACTTAATTAACTTGAGAGAGCTGCTTCGCCTCCTGATTTATAAATGGAGGTTGCTGCACGCTACAGGAAAGAGCCGCTAAGAATCCGAACAGACTCGTCAGGCTCTTTCCTGTGACTCTTTACGTGAATTCTCACTTTGTGCTGTTGTATTTCTCCTCTCTCAGACTCTTCAGCAGTCTAGGGGAGCTTCATACCATCTCTCAGCGAAGTTACGGCACCACCTTCACCATCCGTCCGGGCAGCCGTTACCCAGTCACCCGTCGGACGCCCAGTCCCGGCTCTGCTTCCCCGGACCGTTCGGACCCTCTCGGACCCATCAGAGGCTTCGGCCTGGCTACCTCGCCCACCGCGGCCCCGACCATTCTAAAATCGTCCAGCCTCAGTCTGCCCCACGAGCCCAAGGAAGTGCGCTTCGTCATGAGGAGCTCCAGCGCCAGGAGCCGTTCCCCGTCGCCCGGGCACTCGCCAGGCGTGACTGCCCCGCTTCTCACCCTGCGCCCCTTTCACCAGAAACCCCTACACCTGTGGAACAAGTACGACGTGGCCGACTGGCTGGCCAGCATCAACCTGGCTGAGCACTGTGAGCGCTTCCAGGAGCACGAGATCGAGGGCTCGCATCTCCCCGCCCTCACTAAAGAGGACTTTGCTGAACTGGGCGTGACACGTGTCGGCCATCGTATGAATATAGAACGGGCCCTAAGGCAGCTGCTGGAAAGGTGACCCTCCCACCCCACTTCATCTGTAGCTAGGCTTTTAAATACTATTTTAATAATCTTTTTGTTTATCAGAACTTTGTACTATATATACTTTCTTATTTCTTTTATTTTTTAATTCATTTTTAATTCATTTTTGTTAATTAGGATCTTAAGGGTATTTTTCCCCTTTTTGGCCCGATCTAGTCATATCCAATTCCCCAATTCTAATTGCTACATCGCTGCAGACCCTGCCCTAACTGAAGAGAGCCTCAAACTATCATTCGCCTTCTGTGGCACGCTCACCCGCCAGAGATGGGGTCTAACAGAGAGCAGTATGGCGTACGTACTCGCGCGCTACTACCTGTGACTCGACCATCTCTTGTGCAGGTGCCTCGACATTTTACATTTTCGGCATTTTCGACATTTAGCAGACACCTTTATCCAAAGCGACTTACAGTTACAGTATACAGTCTGAGCAATTGAGGGTTAAGGGCCTTGCTCAAGGGCCCAACAGCAGCACCCTGGCAGTGGTGGGGCTTGAACCAGTAACATTCTGGTTACTAGTCCAGTATCTTAACCATTAGGCTACGGCTCTGTTCGACCAGCCAACAGAGGCCGCAATAGCAGCATGAATTAGAAACCCGATTGTCCATTTCCTCCGTCAGACACAGCCAGTCGTGTCGGTGACTGTGACAGCGCCAGGCCTGTCGATAGCACGGCTAGATTTCGAACCCTGGAGCCTGAGATCTCAGCGCTGGTGAGCTGTGCCACCTAAGTGCCCCCGGATAAATATTTGGTTCTTAATAAGATCCAGCTCCAGTAGCAATTTCATTCTCGATCTCTCCTCTTAATATATAACGGCAGGTATTCAGGGGGAATATCAACGAGGCTGTAAAACACACAAACACAGAACCATCATGTCAGAATAAGACTGACTCGGTTTACTTAGAATTTTTTTATCCCCTCTCCAAACACGTTCCCCTTATTACCCGATTCCTTCTCACAATCTGCAGCTCGGGGTCCTCTTTTTTTCTTTAAAGGAGGGACGATGTAAGACGAAGGAAGCTGAGTTGCCTTTTAGAATATTTTTGTAGAAGCGGCTGAGCAGAGTGGGTGTGGCCGGGTCGTGTCTACCTGCCTACTGCCTCCTTCTGGCTGAGAGACATAATACACCTGGAGAATGTTAAACCAACACTAGTGGCTTTTTCATAATCAGACTTTTTCCTTAAAGGAAACGTGACTTTGATTAGGATCACAATGTATTTACATAGCTTTGTTAAAGGAGAGACAGAAAAGACAAGGTGAACTGTGCTGATCTGCACTCGTCTCTCTCCTTTAGATGATGTGAATTCCATCAATAATTTAATCATTTTTACCAATTATATACACATATATATATTTGAAAAGTATATAGATATAAGAATATAACACTTTGTCATAAATATAAAAGTTATATATGGTATTCTATTTAAAAATACAGTTTTTTTTAATTGGTCATCCTTTTATCTACTGTAGCATGAACATCACAGATATCAGCTGTCACAGCAATCAGATTTGAGATTTTAACAGTGCATCCCATCATGCCTTTTTCTTTTTTAGTTTATGTTCCGAATTCTGAATTCTAATTTATCAAAACTTGGTCTTCCGTCGACGATTCGGGCGCTCCACGGTGGCTATAACGCGTGACCGGTTCCCTCCACCTCACACACAAATGCACGCTGCCAAGTTCTTGACTCCTGTCACGCTGTCGACAGCTCCTCATGCACTTCACACACATGAATATCAATTCATATCAAAATTTTACACAAAATCAACGTATTAGATGAGCTGTGCAATAAAGGAATGCGCGTGTGGATTTGCGTGTGATGTGACGGGGCCGCTGTGGGTCTGGGAACGTCTTTCCCGTACACGTTAACTCGACTGCGTGTCCCTGGGAGACGTTCAAGATCTTTCTGAATAAACTACAAGACTCGATTTATAAATTGTACGCAGGGGCTCGTGTGGCTCAGGGGCTCTAAAGCATTCAGGCAGTTTATTTCAGTTTATCACTTATTGCTTGGTTGGAATTTTCTTTCTTTCTTTCTTTAATTCCCATCATTGGTGGATTTTGTAGCTTGTGAAATATTATATTATGCTTAGAATAATTTTTATTCACGGATTTAGCCTGAATTTTAGAATAACTACAAGGTGAAGCTGAAAATACTGTCCTTTCCAAGCTTATGACTGTATATATGGACAAAATTATAAATATAAATTCTTTTTATATCGCTCACAAGCAATGTATATATTAGTTTTCATAAAAATGTCTAAAAATCTAAAAAATATATAGATCTATATATGAATGTTTGGCATATATGCATAGTGATACACCTGTCGATAAAAGGTGAAAAGATTTTATTCTTTGTATGGACAGTTTGGGGACGATTTGCACAAAACAAGGTGCTAGCATTTACGCCATCCATGTTCACATTTTCACACATTTTGACTCCGTCGGCCATTCCTTCATCTGATCTGATATCTGATACACATCCAGAACAAAGAATCATCTCCACGTGCGCTCTGCACACACTGGAACCGGCCTGTTCAAGCCATCAGTCTGATTATCTATTCCTTCTGCTCTTAGGAAGAAACTGAGGAAGGTTTAGACTGACAGAAACTGTGATACTGGTTAATGATTGGCTGTGTGCACTAATACGAGGCGCTCAGGTTTCCAATCCATAAAAAAACAACAGTTTATCTCCGGCGTTGGGACACACAAGTTTACAAACACAGGCAAACATCCAAGCAGAGGTGAATCTACTCTCCCACAATCAGTGCATGTAAGAGAAAAGAACACTGTGTCGTCAAGCACCTTTCTAACATTGACTAGCGTCCAAATTGAATCCCCAGTTTCATCCACTGTGCCCTTCTAGCTTCACTGTGAGTTCAGTCTGGATTTGCATAAATTTCATCATTTATTTGTAAAAGGGGGAAAAGAAAGCACTTGTATGGTCTACAGCAGTGGTTGTCAAGTAATTGCCCCCTCCTAAACCTAATAACTGCTTGTGCCACTCTTGGTAGTAACAACTTGCTTGAGAATTTTTGACTCACTCTTTATACCAAATTGTTTTAATTCGGCTACATTGGACGCATTTAAGCATAAAACCCTCGAGATTTGAGTCAGGACGTTGACTCGCCACTCCAAAATGTTGATTTTGTTTCTCTTAAGCTACTCAGAGATCAACTTGCTTGTGTGCGGCACCCAGGTGGCACAGCTGGATATTCCGCTAGCTTACCAGCGCCGAGATTCTGAACTCCTTGGTTCGAAACTTGCTGTTGCCACCAGTCAGCTGGCAGTGCCTGCAGCAAGACACATCTCTGCTAGGGCGGGATGGCCGGACTGTGTGGGTGTGGTCTTCAAACACTGTGTAAGGATCTGTGCAGAGTGCATGGGTGAAAAAGGGTTCTGCTAAGGGCTGTGCGCGGGTCGGAGGAGGCGTGAGCAGCAATACACCCACCTCAACTACAATCAGGGATCCACCAGCAGCGGAAGACAGATTGACTACACTAAATTGGGAGAGAATGCAAAAATAAAATAGAAAACAAACTTGCTTGTGGCTTCAGATCATCGGCCTGCTGCAAAATTCAAGGTTTAAACCTTAACAGGCAAATCACGGGTGTCTGCTCAGACGTATATTTGCCATTTTAGCAAAGTTAACTCAAAGTTGACTAAATTATTGTGGGTTTTATGTCTGTAATTACATTTAAAAAGACTGAGTTGAAAGTTCTTGTGGCTGCAAAAGCTTTTGTAGTTAGTTGGTTGGGTTTATAAAACATGCTTTATTTATTTAGGAACATCTAAATGTATGTTAGAACCCTTTATTAGGCCTGTCATGGTTATTAAATTTTAGGTGATGGCTTTTATAAGTTTTCTGGCGATTATGGATTAGATTCAGTAATACAATAATGCACAAACACTGAACATGTAGCTTATATCAGTGTTATACTGTACATTAAACTTAATTCCCCTTTAAGCTAAAATAACTGGAATTGGACCATCCTAAAATAATAGTGACGCTCCGACCATCCAGCACAGTGTTTAACTTCATTAACAACACAGGCAAAACTCACTCACTCAGACACACACACACACACACACACACACACACACACACATTCACCTATAGGGCAATTCAGTGTCTCCAATTAACCTGACTGCATGTTTTTGGACTGTGGGAGGAAACCGGAGCTCCCGGAGGAAACCCACGCAGACACGGGGAGAACATGCAAATCCCAGGACCTTCTTGCTGTGAGGAGACAGTGCTACCCACCTAGCCACCGTGTCGACAGACAAAACATTTAATCATTAAGAAGAATCATTTAAAGCTAGAAGGGCACAGAACAACATTTCTGGATCGATTTAAAATCAGGAACTATGAAAACTGTGACTTGCATTTACATTCTCTATATTTATGCACACTTAATATGCATTAAAATTCATAAAATTCTTTTTTAAATCAGTCCCAGTTTTTTTTTATTAGTTTTAATCTGGGGATGGATGAATTTATTATGTAAATTTACAGGTTTTATTATTTGCTATAAAAATCTCATGGGACACTTTAGAGAGCCGAGATGCAGACGCTGGCATATTTATGTCTTATAGGGCTTTTTCAGAAATAAAAAGAAAGAAGACGTATCATGACTGCATATTTTATTATTTTATTTATTACTGGATTCTCTACCTTCAGTTCACGTCCACTGTCAGTCCAATTTCTCCTAAATAATTTGCCTTAGTCTGCCACAGTCATATTCCACCATTCTTCTCATTATCATCATGTCCTCTTCTAAATCTAGAGTAGTTCATTCAATCGTTTGTGTCTATATGATAAGAATAACTATTTAAAAAGTGAACGATGAACAAGAGAAAAGAACAATGTGCCAAAAGTGATTAGATTAGAGCTTTTCACACTAGTTCAGTTGAAGCTGTTAGACTCAGAAGTACGGTGCCGCCTCCTGGAAATCTTGAGAACTCCAAACATTTTCATTTCTTGCTGTGTCCAGTGCACAAACCTTCTTTTGTTTGTTTGTTTTGTGGGTAGATCAATCATAAAACTATATCTATAGGTTCTGTGAATTTTTTTTTGTGGCCTGCTTTGTGTGGACACTTCACTTCTGGGTTTGATTATCAGTTTTCCTTTGGCTGGAGTCTGAGGAGCTTTTTGGTGACGGGTTGTTTTCCACAGTAGAAAAGCACCTCAGGTCCAGAGCAAATTCAATCATTTGGGGGGAAAAAAGAATAAATAATAAATGGTTTGTAACTTTAGCTTATTTACTGAAGATGGTTGGGGGATGTGAAATAAACCAACACCATGAACATGACCATGCTCTGTAGAGTTGTCACTCGATTCCTGACCAACAAAAGCACAATAAAATAGTAAAAAATGCAGTGGTTATTGTTTTCTGGTGGCATTATTGTGCTTGAACATGTTCCTTCTTTCTGTGTGTATTAATTCCACATCACTACACAGTTCTCGGGTCTTTGAATAAATACTGAACACCAGTAACAAACACAGCCAAAACTGGCTTTCAAAACGAAATGACTAAAACTAAATGGAACCTACACTATAGGTTGTATTGTACTGTATATTACAGGGTACATTTACATTATTTGTACCATGGGAAACACAAATGGACCAATGACTTTCAGAGCGATGCTGTCTTAATGTGCCATATTTAATACCAACCTCAACACTTTGGGATGAATTGGAACCATCAGTATTCAACCTCCTACACTTTATACTGGTGAATCCTACAAGAGTGTTTGTGTTTCATTTTTTTGTTTTAATCCTAGTGAGTGATTATAGCTTACAGTGGTGTAGTGGTTATTATGTTCTCCACCTCCACCCTAACATCTAGAGCAATTTATACGTGACCCACCAATTTATCATTACCATTTTATGTAACACTTTATTAATGTGCCTGTTTAGACTAATGGCAGTAACAGGCAACACAGCTTTTAAAATCAAGGTTCGGTAAGTAAAAACCTCTAATTTTTATGAATATGATCAGATTCTGGTTTTATTAACTTGCTCCTTCCTTTCCCGTCATGAAAGAAAGAAATCAAGCCATAAAAACAAGGTGATTCACTCACTGTTTGTAAATGCGAGTGCAAACCCACATTGCTTTACTGGCACTTTTGCCAGACTAATAAAGAACACATGATGAATGGTGGTTTGGTGGTGGAGAAATGGAATTCATGTCCTGTAGGAATCTGCTGGATCCAAAACATTAGGATCATGAAATATCAAGAAAACAAAACATCACATTACAAAAATGCTTCTAAAAATGTTTCTGCACACAATATAACACAGAAACATGATGCTATGAAGGCATCATGGCATCATGATGCCCCCCCCCCCCCCCCCCCCTAAACTCAAAATCTTTGAAACTCAACACCCTTTGTCAATAAATTTGAACCCTTAAAATCAACGTGTGTGACTGCTGCTTTGTTCAGCGCTCAGCTTGAGCGGTGCGAAAAAACGTCATCAAAGTGTGAATACGAGACGAATCTG
This sequence comes from Trichomycterus rosablanca, assembly GCF_030014385.1. Lineage (NCBI taxonomy): Eukaryota > Metazoa > Chordata > Actinopteri > Siluriformes > Trichomycteridae > Trichomycterus > Trichomycterus rosablanca. The sequence continues at coordinate 37,155,488 of NC_085998.1, forward strand.
TATTTGTTTGTTTATGTGTGGAATAAGCGTCAGATCCAGTCTGAAAGCTCCACATGTATCTGTGTTTATCTGTGTTGGATTTTCCTCCCCGTTTCACTTTTAAACTTGTGTTACAGCTCGAGCTTTTGAGAAATTGTGAGAATCAGTTTTTCCAAGAGTCTAAAACGCATATCGTTAAAAAAAACTTAATGTGACAATGTATTAAAAGATTGACATAGAAACACTAAAACTCTCTTAATTATTACTGCTCATAAATTCTCTCTACTAATTAAGAAGCATAGGGAAACAATTAAGAGGTGAAGGTAAAGTGGAGGTTTTATTGTATTTGTTTTATTGATTTTTAACTTAATTGTCAGTGTCAAAAACAACCTCATTATTTAGCAGTTCTACGAGACCATGGACGCATTAACAGGTTTCCCAAACATCCTTATGGGAAAAATACCTTAAAACTCAACGCCTTTTAAACTCAATGCCACTCCCAGAACCAATTGACGTTGAGTTTCAGGGTACCACTGTATTACATTTTAAGCACAGCACTGGATTAAAACTAAAAAAAGACTGCTGTAATCTTTGCACATACAAAGATGCTTGACTATATATACACATTATTATTTACATACAGGGTATGGGGGTGTACTTTCAAATACATATTTATCTGGTTTCAATATATATGTTTATAGCTGTAGATAAAAAGTTAATCACAGTTTTAGACTCACAGTTTTACACTTTGGGTAGATGATAAACGAGCAGTTTCCCTTCTAGTGCTGTGTACAGTGCAGTAAAATGTATTTGGCCCTTAATTTGCATAATTGTCAAATTAAATAGTTATTTTACAAAATGTAATACAAGATGAACACAGATGAAAACAGCAAACACCTGTTAAAAAAAACCTGGATGCATCACTGATGCACTTTTGGAGAAATTGTCACTGGCTGGCATCCTGTGAGAGGATTCACTACTGTTGCTAGTTGTCTATGTCTCTCACTTATTTCTTTCATTTTCATCATTTAACAGACGCTTTTATTCAAAGCGACTTACAGACCTGTGACAGTATATTGTCTAAGCGATTGAGGGTTAAGGGCCTTGCTCAAGGGCCCAACAGTGGCAACCTGGCAGTGGTGGGGCTTGAACCAGCAGCCTTTTCCATTACTAGTCCAGTAACTTAACCACTAAGCTACACTTAGTGCCATAGAAAGCCATAAAAAAGTTTTACATCCATTTATATACATTTTATATGAATTTTACTAAAACATAAACAATTCCACAGCACTGGCAATGATTTAACTCAAGTCTAACTGTTTTTAATTACATCTGTTTAATTAATTAAGGAGCAAAGAGGGCAAACGCATTTTCCACACTGGAGCAGCTTTAATAAATGATTAAATAACGCCGTGGATTTAAATATGCTGCCTTTATAACAAATCTTCTTTAAATTCTGAAATGATTCATTTTCACAGCTCTGTACCATAATGCTTCATGTTCATCAATCAATACTAAAACCTTCTGCTATTACTGAGCTAACACAATGGGGATGAAACAGTAGAATCTTCCCTCAGACAAACATACTATACATTACACCATGATTACACCGGGGTCACCATGTCTTACGTTTTTCTGATCTTTAAATCTACTCATCACTATATCACATGTACCTGTACTGCTGGTTTACAATAATCTCACTTGTATATATTTCTAAATCAACCTGCTTAAAGCCGGGCAGAATTTAAGAGTTAACTTCAAAGTCTATTTTAGATTTTACAGCCTCGATATCACATCGATATCCATGTGTGTTTCTGATGGTCTGGAGGTCTGACTACTTCAGGGCGGTTGATGCGCGATCATCCTGCCAACCACCGTGACTGTAACAGCACTCCAGAACCAACAACACATAGTTCGGCCGGCTTTCAGGTCCCACCACGGGCAAAAACGATGATCAGATGGCTTTTTAAACGTTCTACTATTGTTCTTCATCAGGTGACTCGTCCTTGTTCTCCAACTCAAAATTCTATAAGAAAATAATCATATCAGACGATTATTATTACAACCCCCATTTCCAAAAAAGCTAAATGTTTTGTAAATGTAATAAAATACTGACTACAGTACAAATAAATGAGTTCTAATGTTTTAACTGAACAAATTCATTTTTCATTCTATTCCATTTTATCAGCCGCTTTATCCTTGTCAGGGTTGCGGCGGCTTGTTCCAATAATCAATTATATAAACTTCTCCCTTTTCTTTTGCTGCTGTCCTAACTTTTTTTTTGAGTTTGTTACAGGCATTAAATTATATATTTTTTTAAATACAATAAAGCTGGTCAGAAAAAACACTGGAATTTTTTACTTTGTACTGTAGACGCTTTTCCAAAAACGAGGTTTGTATATAAAATACAGAAGGGAACCGAGTGCTCAGTGACTCATTAGTGATTGATGACATTTGTAAATAATAAAAATAAAATAATAATACTAACTTCTTATCATGCTAACATGATTTACTAGGAACAAAAACAAGACAAACCTCCAGCTCCCTCATAACCTCATCCATAAAATCTCTGGAGTTCTTCTTGTAAGACAAGGCCATATTGATGGCGTCTTTAAAAACCTGAAAGTACATTCAAGCCCATTAGTGTAACAGGGTAAATATATCTTACTGAACAAACATCTCATTAAAAAGGAGCAAACAACACAAATCCACCTCTAGTAAGGTAGTTAGTAAGGGATCATTAGTATTCAGCATTGACATTCATTTTCCTTTAAAAAAAGAAACTAGTATTATTAAAGGAATAGTTGTAATATATAATATATATGCCCTAATGTAGTTGGTCAACCAGGTCATGCTTGGTAAAATATAAATATACATATAATATATATCAAATAAGTTGTATAAATACATCCCTCAAACCAAATTTAGCATAAAGTATGCATTACGGCATTGAACCAGAAGGCTGTAGGTTTTGCAGATCATATACTATAATGTGTATGGATATATAGTACAGACAGACCGACAGATCCAAGTTCGAATCTTAAGAGTGCTATTAACCGGCCAGGCATCTATACAGATGTGAACGGCTGGTCTAGAGTGGCCGAAGCCCTGCGATGGACTGGCACCGACCCGGTCCAGGGTGGAACTGCACTCACGGCAAACCTGACCAGTATAAGCGATCATGAAAATGAAAAGCTGTTCCTTAACCTCACCTTAACCACGTTGGTACCGTCAGCAGCAGACACAAAGTAGAACGGTAATCCCTGCTTCTTTGCAAAGTTAAAACTCTTCTGTGTCATCCTCATGTCAGCTAAAAACAAGATATCAGATGTGCAGATCAGCAGCTGTATTGGCGAGCATTAGACGCAATTATTAACAACCATTTAAAAAATGAAAAGCAAGGTCGTCGTACCATCGATTTTGTTAGCCACCACCAGGCATGGAATTTCTGGTCTGTACTCTCGCAGCTCTTTGTACCAGATGGAAAGATTCTTGTAGGTCACTTTTCTTTGGACATCAAAAACCTGTTAGAATATCGAGACATAATTAAAGCCGTTCTGGGATTAATACATTTACAGAAATGGAGATCTGATGATAGTTCTGTGAGTGACCCACCATGACACAAGCATGAGCTTTGTGGTAGTAAGAAGGGTGCATGCTCTGAAAGCGCTCCTGACCGGCTGTGTCCCAGAAATCTGCTCAATAAAATTATATAGAAAATAAACAAACAGAAAAAGAACATTTATGTGAACCACCCACAAGAACAGGTCACACGGTCAAACCTGTGGTCAGATCAACTACATTTACTACACTTTTTATACAAAGCAACTTCCAACTGAGCTGAACAGCTGATGGCCAGGGCCTTGCTCCTATCAGACCTACTATTTGAACCCACAGCCTTCCTATTGGAAGTCCACAGACGTCAACACTAAACCACCACCAATTACTCAACAAAAAAGCCTGACATTCGGTACTACTTATATAAATACAATACTGATTATAATGGGTGCTACAGTGAATTGCTTTCAAGACTTCAGTAAAGGAAGCACCAGTATATTCTAACTCTAAAAAAACCTTATAATTAATCCCTGAGTGCATTTATAGAACTGGTACATCCTTGACCATGGAGGATTTTGATAAACATCACAAGCTGAGACATGTAACACCTGGAAATTAATTCATTAGCATTACAGTTTTGTTTGGCCAGTGTGTTATAGTCTTATAATACAAATGTTGCTGGGAAAGTGATTCAGCTTCATTTAAAAAAACATGGCTAAACAGATGTATATTAAAAACTTGGATAAATAATAGCAATAATTATACACATTAGCTAAACTGTTATTAATTTTTTTAATAATAAACACAGCAAAGTTACTCACCAACCAGAATAGATTTTCCGTTGATTGTGGTGGTGTATTTGTATAAAGTCAGGGCATAAGTAGACAGCTGCTGAGGCCGACTAAAAGCTGTATTAAGGATCCAACAGCTATCATACAACAGTTCCAAAAGAAAAACATCAAATAAAATACAGATTTATGATGAAGTTGAGGAATCATCTCTGGTAAAAGGATACTATCCATCCATAAGGAATCTTTCCATTAGCCTGTAAGTCAAATATGAATAAATTGTATTTACTTAAAATGATAGCAAACAGTAAATGCAAAATAGTCAAAAATAATATTTAATAAGTGAATAAATCACATCAAAATTCACCCTCTGTTTTGCTATGGACATATAAAGAGCTTGAAATTTAGAAATGTACCAAGCAAAATATATTTTCTTAATATCATAACAATAAAACCTTCTTTGGAATAATTAGAATATTAATTGCAAGACAAGCGGTTTTATTCATCAGGGTTTGACCTTACCAGTGACTGAATGGGTACAAATTGCCAATATGTAGTGGAAAGCCTGCTGTGAAGGCTGTATTAACTGTACAGGGGGATGACTCCACATTAATTAATTAATTAATAATAATTAATAATAATTTTAAGATGGGATGAGCCACAAGCTCATGGTCAGTAACGACTTGCTTTTAGTCATACAGGATTGCTAGCAGGGTATATTTGCAATCCCACAGGACCCCCACAGAGCAGGTATTATTTAGGTGTTGGATCATTCTCAGCACTGTAGTGACACTGACATGGTGGTGGTGTGTTAGTGTGTGTTGTGCTG